>NW_008673874.1:5341-30323 GCF_000695815.1 Acanthisitta chloris | reverse complement strand
CTCATGTATCAATATTCACAGCCAGGTTGGATGAGCCTTGAGCAACCTGCTCTGGTGGGAGGTGTCCCTGCCCAGGGCAGGGGGCTGGGACTGGGTGATCTCTGAGGTCCATTCCAACTCCTTAACTTTCCATGGTTCTATGAGAAGGCACCTCCCATATCCCAACTTCTCACTGCTTGATCTGAACACAGCTCAAACAGCTTTTCAAAAGGTTGCTTTATTAGCAGGTGACTTTGCTTTATTAGCAGGTGACTTTACAAGAAGCTGCACTTTCTGCTTGGACTGAGACTGGATTGAAAAAGAGTAATATTTTCAGGGGCTAAAAGAGTTTAGTGCTTCTTGCTCAGAAAGTCAGTGAAGGTTCTGGTCAGTACTGGGTTCTGATCAGCACGCTGCAACCTCTTCATGTGGTAAACAGTCTAATTCCCTTTTCAGATGCCTCCGGAAGGCCTTGGCAGGTGAGTGCAACAGACCCACTGTGCTCTTTTAGGATGATGCTGGACTGTCTAAGAGCAGACTGGCTTTGCTGGCCTTGGCTGTTGGACAGGTGGCAGCAGGGATTATCCAGCACTGCCATGCCATTAACTGTGTGAAACAGCAATGGCACAGGGCTGGCCTTTCATGCTTCAGAGCTATGTGAGCCATTCCCAATTCTTAGGCTGGTCTGGCCAAGTCATGGAGGTTCACCCTGAGGATGGATAGGTCACTGAATGCTGGGCACCCCCTGTGTGGGGTGGCTGCTGCAGGGGTGGAAGGGGTGGAGTGAGTCATGCTGGCTTTGTGTCCAGCACTTATAACAGCTGCCTCTTGGGGTATGTGGGCTCTCCTCAGAAGCTTTAACATCCTGAGGGATGCAAAAACTTGATATGTAGCCGTGGGAGTGTGCAAAGGATGTTGATCAGCAGAAATGTTTATCTCCCGTGGCCTAACAACGCAGCGATGGTTCTGCTCTGATCTGGCTACACAGTGCCCAACCTGGACTACCCGTGGTCAGGTCTGTGTGTGGATTCATTGATGCATCTGCTTTTTTTTTAAAGTAACATCTCCTTTGTCAATGTTTGCAGCATAGAAGCTGCTCTTGTGTCCCAGAGGATTAGAGAGGAACAATGAAGTTCCCCCCATATCTCTGTTTTTTCAGGTGTACGTACATCAGAGTGCATAGATCCAAATGATGGTTTGCAGCAGCAGTTTTGAAGAGCTGCTTCTTCATCTGCTTTGGGAGTAGAGCACAGCAGAGGAAAGGCTTGTACCTTTCTGCTGCATCTAGGGCCTATGTGGAGGTATGTGTGATCCATAGCAGCACTTAGGCTTAGAGCAGCCCCATGCTGTTTGCACTGGCATTGAAGATTCAAACTTTGTCCCTATGTGTTGGGGACCTTCTCCTGACCTCATCGACCCATGCTTTCAGTGAGGTGATGTAAGCAAGAAAAACATTCTCCTTAGTGTGCTCCAGACTCTTACACAGGGTCACTTAGACACTTCTGTTTGTAGTTGCAGCAGGTTTTGGCATGGTGCTGTACTTAATGCCTTTTTAAATGTTTTATTGGACGGCAGCATTAGTGCACAGTGGGAACCTAGATTGTTGCAGGGAACAGAGACATAAAAATAAGAAAGTGCTGTCATTATGACAGCAGCAGCCGCAGTTGCTGCCAGCCATTACTTCCTAGCAAACTTCATCTCAGAAACAAACTGTCCTCTGCTCTGGGCTAAGGCAGTACACTGAGTTTTCATTATGTATGCACTATATATGTTGTAGTAAACGAACTGGTAGGCAGTTTGGTTTATGGCCACATGGCATGGTTCTGCACAATTTTAACTAAGAAGCTGAAGTCTTGTTGGCTTTATTTGAACTTTTCCACGTGAGACTGAATGTGCCTACCTTACGCATCGGCTGTGATCCTTATCACTGCCTACAGGGGAGAGGGGATGTGCTTGTCCTCTCCTGGAAGGACTGGAGGTCACTTTTGGTCACCTCCTGCTATGAAGTAGAAATGCCCCAGACCCAGCCATGCCAGCAGAGAAGCAGTCAGTCTCTGTGCTTGCGTGGTGGTGGTGGCAGGACATGGTTGGTTTCTGGCTGGCTCATGTCCAGCCTCTCATTCACCCCCAAGTCCATCAGACCAATTTGATGGCAGGGAAAAGGAGCTGTGCAGCCATTTTGGTTATTATCTATAGAAATATAGCAATATAAAGGTCTAAAAATAACACTTAGAAAATAGTTAGGAGAAAGAAAGAATAAGAGTAGATAGTGATGAGGAAAGATATCACCCACTGTGGATCCAGTGAAGAGATTTCACTGCTGCAATTTAGACGTCCCTCGCTCAAAGTGATGGTCACAGTCTTGATAGGTCTGGAGTGGGGGAAGCCCACAAAGTATGAAGTTCAATGGGTTAATAATACATGTTCAGGTTCAGGTGGGAACACCCAGGTACATCCCCTGGGGGGGAGTTTTACACTGTCTGGGGTAACACTGTGGATCATGTGCAGTCCTCTGGTGGAAGCCCCAGAAATGAGTCTGGGGGTGGTTTGGGGGGCTTTGGTGGTTTATGACTCCTTCTGAGCCATGATTGCTGTTTCTCACCAGCATAGTTCTGCCTTATCAGAAGGGATCAATACCTTCAGGCCTGATACCTCCCGGGCTGGGGGAGTTTTGCACCTGAGCCACTTGTGTAAGGGAGGAAATTGCTATGATAAAGAGCATTATCCCACCCACAGGATCTGCTGCTTCTGCCTTTTCCCCTTCTCTAGCTCAAAAACCAGCTTGTTGCTAAACAAAGGTCAGTTTGTCATGGTCATCCTCCAAGCCTGGGTGCACAGCCCCTTGGCACCTGCACGATTCTTCTGCACATCAGAGGTTTCTGCCACCACACACCCAAAACCTCATCTCCTCCCCTTCGCTTGGGGGGTGCAAACTTAGCATCACACTTAGCATCATCAAAGCACCTGCCACTTTTGCAAATGGTGATTGTGTGAGTTGTTAACCCTTAACATTTCAGTCTCTGGCACAACCTCCTTTTTATTCTTTGTAACTTTCTGGGCGAATTGTGAACTGTTTCTGCCCCGAGCTGTCAGCAGCAGCTTTTCGCTGCCGGAGGAGCTGGCACAGTCCCATCGGAGCAGCACCGAGTGTGATGCTCCTATCGCAAACCAAGAGCACACTCCAGTGGAGCTGTGCTGTACTGCCCAAAGCCTGCCCAAAGCCTGCCCTGGGCATCCCTGGCTTTTAGGGGTTTGTTGCTGTTTATTCTCCTGCCTCAGGTAGCCACTGTGTCTCTCAACCACTACTTAACTGTCCAAATCAGTTTAGTTCTTTTTGTTCATTGCCACTTGTTTTGTCTAAATCTGTAGAGTTGTGCATATTCCCGTTCCTTTTTCTGTTGTTTACTGTGTAAATAGAAAGAGAGAATATCTCCCCCAAACTGAGCCTGTTGCTCTTTGATTTTCAATTGTTGAGCACAATCAGAGTTTTTGTATTTTCATTTGATCTCGCATATGTAGTTTTTATATTTTCCCCTTGTATGTTGGTAAAACAATATACATGACAGTACTGTACTGTGCCCATCCTCAACCTAAGAGGTGACTTGGGCCCTCTTAATCTGCTCCAGAGCAGAAGTACTAGCAAAGGGATAGAGACCTTTGAATAAACATGAGGTCCTCTGTGTGTTACTGCTATTTGGATAAATAATGTAAGCTAATGAAGAATCTGGTCTTGAGATCTTCTAATCCAAAGGGTTAAATATATTTTATAAGCACTCCAAGAAAAATAAACAAAATTATATACAATGGTGCAGGAAAATCAACAGGAAATACATTTCCACACATTTGCAGCATGGAAAATAATCGAGTTTAGTCCAGTTAGTTTAGTCCTAAGTAATCTGTGAAATTATAGCAAAGTTGTTAATGGAACACACAGAATAATAAATTGTGAGTAGAAAAGAGACTTTTCTGGTTGTGGTGAAATCTGGATGTGATAAGAACTTGGCTGTGAGATGGGATTTTTGCCTGGTCTTCTCTTTGTATCTGTAGTTTGGCTTTCGGAAGTTTTGTGTTACCTGTGGGCATAGTCACAGAATCACAGAATCAGTTAGGTTGAAGGGACCACAGTGTGTCATCTGGTCCCACCTCCTGCTCAAGCAGAGACATTCCAGAGCACATGGCTCTGGATTGAGTCCAGATGGTTCTGGAATGTCTCCAGTGAGGAGAATCCATGACCTCTGCACAACCTGTTCCAGTGCTCAGTGTCGGCACAGGAAAGAAGTTCTTCTTCATGTTCAGGTGGAATTTCCTGTGCATCAGTTTCTGCCCATTGCCTCTTGTTTTATTGGTTTCCAATGATACAAGGAAAGTAAAATAGCAAAGCATTTTATCAGGATGTTCTTTAGAAGAGCTTTTGTTAGCACACCTAAGTTAGCATACTTGTAGGATTGCTTAAGCTGTGAATGGACATAAATGATAAAATTCAAGGAAAACAAGAAGGTTAGAGGAAATAAACTGGAAGCTACCAGTTCTGAAGACTAGCAGCAGAAAAACAGGACTATAGAGCATATGTTAAACCCAAAGGTAGAAAGTTCAGTCCGATGAAGACTACCAGCCTTCCTCCTGAAGCCCCCCAGATGGCAGCTGTTGGACCAGCACCAAGTGGGAGGAGACAAAGGAGGAGAATATGATAATGATTTCCAAGAATAATTATAATGATATACACCCATTCCTGGATATAATAAATATGAGCATTTAGTGTATATAAACTATGGAGTTTTTACCCCTGGTCACACAGGTTTGGTGGAGCGATCCCCCTTGTGCCCAGCGCTGAATAAACAAATCCCTGCTACTCAGAGACACAAGGCTGGGAGTAGCTCTTTTCTGGGTTTTCTTGGCATCACCACCACTGAGCAGAGTCTGGCTCTAGCCTCTTGGTGCTCCCTTTAGACACCTGAATGCATTAATGAGGTCTCTCTCGGTCATCTCTTCTTGAGACTGAACAGCCTCAACTCCCTCAGCCTTTCCTCATCACTGAGGTGCTCCAGTCCCTTCAGCATCTTTGTCACCTTCCTCTGGACTTGCTGCAGGAGCTCCATGTCCCACTGGTCCTGAGGAGCCCAGAACTGGAGTCATAGTTTGTATTCATACCTGGTGTTTCTCTCCAAGGCACATCCAGTTGCCTGTGCCATGCTGTGCCAAGCTGCACACTCGTTACGTTGTCAGGGTAAAAATGTTGTGTTTGGTGGCTCTGAACCAGCTTAAGCTCCATGAAAAGTGCTGATTGTCAAACTGTCAGTCTTCATTCCAGTGAAGAGCTCAATAAAGACTGGTTAAATCAAGCTCTCTGCAGTGTGCAACCCACTTAAATAAATGTTTCATGTTGTCTGTGTGATGCTTTTAAAACGTAGCAGATGCCTCTGTAACCACTGTGCAGGAAATAAATAATTGACAGCATTTATGGCAATCAAAGTGTAATTTCTGCTTGCATTTGCATGATGGAACATTTCATAAAAAGAATTTATTTCCTAAATTTGTGCATTGAAAAGAGCTCTGGACCACTGTGGAGTGAGAAATTCAGTGTTAAGAATTTGTTTGGGTGAAGTTCATTCCCAGAAACGGATGCTTGTGAATACTTAATGAATGATTATGGAGGCTGCATGTGGATGCTGAGTGTTTATTTGTTCAGGGACTCTACTTCTGTATTTGTTGCTTGGTAGTAGCATACTTTAATGAAGCAAATTAACTAAGAGTAATCAAGGATTTTAAAAATGTTTTTTATGCTTAGAGCATTTGGCCATGTTGCAGCATCTGCCTTAGTGTTATCTCAGTGAACTAACAAACTACCCTCACAGCAAAGCAATGATCAGACATGAATGAAAACATATTTCACTATAACTAATGGTATGGGTTTGGATTTGGATAGTATGGTATTTGGTTTTGAGTGGGCAAGAGAATAGCATGCTGAACTGTAGGGCATTTGTTAAAATGAGTATTATTTGATATAGTAATGGTTTCATTACACTCAAAGTCTGATTTTTAAGATTTTGAGGCTGCAATAGAACACTTCACTGAGAAAACTCTGCTTGCTTCTCCTCTTATCCAATTTGCCTGCAGCAATGGATCAAGTGAGCACGGGTGATTATCTATATTGGTTTTGTTTATTATCTTTTCCCATTAATTGCTTTTCTTCTCCCTCTGTCTTCAATAATGAAATTTGAATGAAAAATAATAGCATTAAAAAGCACTCCCATGGTCAGATACAGCAATCATTTGAGGGGGTTATTAGTTTATGCCTTATGCATAAGCAGAAGAGCTGTATCAGTGCCTGTGGTATCAGTGTTTTGAATTCATTCCCAGGCATAGCAGCATGGAGCTTGGATTTGCCCTCTTGGAGCAGAACTGTGGGAACATCATTCCACCAACCTTCTTTTACAGGCAATGAATGAAATGCTGGATATAGACATTTATAATTTACTCAGCAGTGCTGTATTAAGGGTCTGGTCTGTGAGTTTTGGGAGCTTAGTTTCCTGCTAAAAGCCTACAGCAGCCTAGGAAGGAGCAGTTGCTGCAAGGGGCATACTCCAGCATTACTGTTATCTACACAGATTTACTCTTCCCTTCCTGATGCTAGAACTGCCTGTCTGAAGAGCACGTGCTTAAGTCTGAATTATATTCCTCAGAGTCCTTCAGATAAGCTATTATTCACCTGGGAACTGAACAAAAAGTGACAGAAATCACTGCTGAAGTTCACCAGATCTCCCTCAGCTGGTTCTGATCTTTGTAGCCATAGCTTTTGGGCACCTCAGTCTTTAGCCAGCTCATCTGTGTATAGGTGTTGTGACAGAAGTAAATGCTGTTATCTCTGCATTACAGGTGGAAAATTAAAATAGTTTCATAGAACGTTAAGGTGTTGGAATGGAGCTTAGAGATCATCCAGCCCCAACCCCCTGCCCTGGGCAGGGACATCTCCCATCAGAGCAGGTTGCTCAAGGCTTTAGCCAACCTGGCTGTGAACACTGCCAGGGTTGGGGCAGCCACAGCCTCCCTGGGCAACCTGGGACAGTGTCTCACCACCCTCACAGGGAAAACTTCTGCCTGATATCTAATCTGAATTTCCCTCTTTCAATTTCTCCCCATTGCTCCTTGTCCTGTCCCTGCAGTTCCTAACCAAGAGTCCCTCTGCAGCTTCCCTGGAGCCCCTTCAGCTCCTGCAAAGTGTGATCACATAGGGTTTGTGTTCCTGAGGGCAGCTTGGTCCTCTCAAGTTGTTGGGCCTTTGTCCTGTGCCCTGGGAAATTCTCTGTTCCTGTGGCCATAATTATTCTGTTCAGGCTCTGAAGCAGTTCTTTTCCAGATCTTTGCCTGTTTTCTGTCTCAGCTTCACTCTGTTTCTGCCACACTGACCTAATGTGTGAAGTCAGTCTGGATTTGTTACAGGGTTTGAAACCCTAGAGCTGCTGATACTCTTTCTTAGGATTCAGATACCTATAACTCTCCTTTTACTTCCCTTTCAAAAGAAAATAAACTGAATTCACCAAAGGGTACAGTTTTGACTGAAGACCATTAGCACTAGGAACAAGTGAGTGTAATGCATAACTGCAGCAAGTTTCAAATCACATTTACTGGCTGTTCTCTGTAGGTAAAACCTGAGACTTACAGAAACTCCTGCCTGTTTTTGTAGAACCTTTGCAGCTGCATGATTTTTTTTTCAGTTCTTTTAAACTGTGAAATCCCTAAAATGGGTTTTCTTGGCCCCAAGTGCTGCCACAGTGGGTTAGCCCAGAAGCCCTTTAGACTTGGTAGCCTCTCTGAGGTGGTGTGGACATCAGGTGTCCTGGAAAGGCTGTCAGAGCATGGACAACATATCCAGGTACTGCCCTAAATGAACTCCTAATCTCTAGAGATCTGTAATCTAGAAATGTGTTGAATTCTACAAGTAAGACTTTTAATAAGACTTCCTACATTGCTTTTTTGTCCAAGAGGATTTTTTGGTCACTTTTTGAGACAGTATGAATTTATAACCTGAGACAGGTATGGAAAGGATTTCCCAGTTTAATTATGTATCACCAGTGAAATACCTTCCCTGTGCTCAATCTCCAGCCTCAATGGCTCATTTTAACTGCAGATATTTCTCTGGGTAACTCTGTAGCCTCATGCTTTCCTGTCTTCACTGAATATGAGAGACTCAACTCTGTGACCTGGGGTTGTGACAAAAAGGGACACGCTGCTCTGGGGGGGCAGCTGGACTGAGCTGGCTGTAAAACAGCAGTTGCAGGCTTCTGCAGCACTTTGAAAGCAGAGCAGTGATGGATACTTCTGTGTGGAGAGGGTTTGGAAAGATCAATAGATGAGCACGTGTGATTTTTGTATAGGATGTCTAGGCTGAATGTGTTTCCCTCCTCTCCTTCACACTCAGAAAGATCTGGTACCATCTCCTCTTGCCCTGACCCATGTAAACGTGTGTGGTTTTACAAGACTGCAAGTGCAAGAGCTGCTGGAGAAACAGACTGTTAGATAACATGAGTTTTCCTAGCAGAGGAGCTCCAGGGGCTGTGACTGCCCTTTTCAGCCCAATTTCCCCTCGCTTGCCCTGTGAGCCCACACACACACACACACTGCTGCAGGGGACAATTTAGGGTCTGGCTCTCAGCTAATCCCTCCTGCCTGTCCTTAGCCTGGGAGTCAGGAATTTCTCATAATGCAGAAAGCAGTGCTCTCTGCTGTCTGCATGCTGTGTGCCATCCTGGTGGAAACACAGGGGCTCTGAGGGTGAGGAGAGACCCTTCAGCACAAGCTGAGGTACCCTGGCAGAGATGCTCTGTTGGGCACAGGCTGAGCTGTACACTTAGATTTTAGGCTGTTGATCCTGACAGAGCAACTCTTTTTCTTATGCAGCCTTTTAGGAGGTAAATATTTGGGTCAGGTCACTTTGCAGTTTGAATCCTGGTGGAAACACAGGGGCTCTGAGGGTGAGGAGAGACCCTTCAGCACAAGCTGAGGTACCCTGGCAGAGATGCTCTGTTGGGCACAGGCTGAGCTGTACACTTAGATTTTAGGCTGTTGATCCTGACAGAGCAACTCTTTTTCTTATGCAGCCTTTTAGGAGGTAAATATTTGGGTCAGGTCACTTTGCAGTTTGAACAGGGAACAGCATATGGGGAACTGAGTAATAACAGACTGAACAGAATTCAGAAATCATTTATATGTCACAAAAATTATAAATTGATATAAGGAACAGAAGCCTGAGCATATTTCAGGATTTCAGCATTCCAGTACAGACACACTTTAAGCTATGCAAGTCAATGCACTTTGAACTGAAGTGCCAGAGCTGTGGGGAGTTTCCCACTGCCTTCACACCTGCAGGCAGTGTCAGGATCCTCAGTGCTGCCTCCAGCTCCCTTCCAACCCTGGTGATGCTGTGACTCAGGGCAGGGCTAGGATGGGCCCAGGGTGGCTCAGCAGGGAAAGCAGCATTGTGCCCACCGTGGGGGAGGAGGATGTGGTGTGCAGAGGCTTTCCTGGGGCTGTGGCTGTGCAGCTGCAGTGCTGGCTGGGCAGGCACTGTGTGGTTCCCTACAGCAGAGGGTAGTGTTACCTGTGTCTGCTCTGCTGGAAACAGCGACTGCTTCAAAATGATGGCTCTATTCAGCCTGCTTGTTTCAAACTGATGTGGTTAAATATTTATAGCAGCTGCATATATGCATCTTTGCTGCCTTACTGGAAATATTCTTTCTGTGAAGGACATATACAACCCATTAACTCTCTAACTCTATAGCACAGTGCTGATATTTAGCTTGCAAAGCTTCCCAGACTGCTGAACTCCTGCTACAGAGCATTCCTGTATAACCTGTAAGAGCTTCCTCTGCGAGCATTTTGTCTTGCTGCTTTATTCTTTGTACATTTATTCTTTTGAATGTGACATCTCATACAGAAATGCATTTCCTCTGCTGACACTGCCTCTCACGTGCATGAGCTCAGAGTCGCAGGAAAACCTAATTAAAGACAAGCTGTAATTACTGTTCCCAGTTCTGGGATCTCCATCCTGGCAGGGAGCTGTGGGCAGGAGCCCCCCAGCCTGCATGTCCCCCTGGTCCTGCAGCCCCTGGGCTGTGCCACATACACTGAGGCTGACTGATGCTGTGGTGCTGCAGATGAAGCATCACTTGGCCTGGCAGAGCTGCTGTGTTGGTGGCTGGTGTTTGAGAGAGCAGCTCTGGCTCCCAGCCAGCTGAAGGCTGCAGTCCTTGTGCCTCCTGTGTGCCTCCAGCACCAGCCATGTCCTCACTGGGCTAACAGGAACGTGGCATTGTCAAGGCAGGAAGAAATTATGGAATCATCAGGGTTGGAAGAGACCTCTAAAATCATCAAGTCCAACTATTAACCTGTCACTGCTGTAACTCCTAAACCCTAAACCATATTCTCCAGTACCAGATCCAGACACCTCTTCAACACTTCCAAGAATGATGACTCCATCACCTCCCTGGACAATATTCCAGTGCCTGAACACCCTGACAAGGAAAACATTTCTGGTTCCAGCAGCGACAGGTTAATGGTTGGACTTGAGGATCTTAGAGGTCTCTTCCAACCTTGATGATTCTATGATTCTACGTACATTACCCAGTTCAGAGATGGCACCAATTTTTGTATTCAGCAATCAAGTATCTACTAACAAGTTTTGGGACTTGTCTTTCAGGTTAAAAATTCTCTTTGCAACTTCAGGGTCCTTCACCAAGGTTTCACCCAGGAAACACTTGCAGCACTGAAGTTCCTGTGGCCATTTGATGCTTTCTTCTTACAAGCTGCAAGAGTGAGATTTTTCCAGTTTTTTGTAAAAGGGAAGGACTGAGGAAATGCAGATATGTGGTTTCCTTTGTTTGCACCACCATTTAGCATTTAAGGTCTAAAAGATTTATTTTGACTCTTTCTTTCCTCCTCATGTTGTTAGTTTTGAAATTGTAACATCACTTTCAAATCAAATTTTTCATATGCAGTCTTGCATATTTTCTTAATATATTCTTATCTTCTTACCCCCTTTTCCTCCATTCCTTTTTTACTTTGATTTTTTTTTATTTTAAAAATTCGCCACTTACTGCAACCAACTTGATTCTCATCAGAATTGGCATCATGTTCTGAGCATTTTCTGTAAATATGTTGTCTATCAGCTGTAATTATACAATTGCCTATTTCTCTCGCTGTTGACAGGATTATTCATTTCACTTTTAAAAGCTGAATTTTAAACACTGTGCTGCTTAAAGAGGGAGAGAAATTAAAAAGAGCAATAAAAATCCCAAACAAAAATGCAGATGAACTTGTAAACCTGGTTTAAGACATTTCTGCTTTGCAAGAGAGATGCTTGGACTCTACATATGTGGTGTCAGGTCAGCCTGTGACAGAGTTGAGACACAGATTGGTTTATGTGACATGTTATCACCTGATTATACAGCTCCTGGGGCTGAAAGTGACTTGTCCCCGAGGAGCTGCTGCATATCTCCATGGCTGTCCATGAGTCAACAGTGTGGCTAAGAAGGCCAGGGGAGTCCTAGGATGCATTAAGAAAAGTATTGCCAGCAGATGGAGGGAGGTGATTCAGCCCTGGTGAGGCACATCTGGAGCATTGTGTCCAGTTCTGGGCTCCTCAGGACTGGTCTCCATGTGGACAGTGAGCTGTTGATCACAACTCTTTGACTGATCAGGTATTTTAACATGAAGCTCCATTGTACCTTACCTCTCTCAGTAAGAGTTCTTTGGTTCATGAATGACATTTTTTCTCTCTACTGCAGCAGCAGAACTGTGCTGATGGTGCAGGAGCTCTGAGGTGCTGGAAATGAGATGAGTAATGAACACAAGGCAAGTGACACAGCAATATATGGTTTGGTTTGCTGGGGTTTCCTTTTTGTTTCCCGAAGAGTACTTAGAAGTTGGAAATATTCCCGAGCATGCAAATCATACCTGTCTGTAGCTATCATGTGATATTTCATAGCTAAATGTTTATTTACCTAAAGCAAGTACTACAGACAGCTCTGTAGTGCTGAAGGTTTACCATGGGGAGCAGCTGAGCCTGCTCTGCATAAACCCAACTCCTCAGGCAATGAGCTGCTCCATTACAGCTGCAGACAGCAGGAGCTCCTGGCCCTGCAGTCAAGTGTAGGCATCCAGGGGAGTATTGCAACCACAATCTCTGTGTGTTTCTAGAGCGTAAAAAATTGTCCGAACAAGTTCTGTGGAAAATTGCTGGTGGAAAATCTTCAAGGTTCCCTTCTGCCAGAACAGCAGGGAGAAGATTGGCCTACTTGTGCACGAAAGCAGCAATGTGCCTAACTGGATTCAGATTTCTGTTGATTTGTGCCTGTGCTTTGCTCCTTGGATGATTTGCTCATTGCTTTCTGCATTTGTTTTATTTTCCACTCACTTCTGCCCAGTCTGGGCATGGTGCAAGAGAGGGATTTCTGGACTGAGAAGTGAGGAAGCAGAATTCTCATCTGCAAAGTTTTGAGCAAAGTTGATAATTATTGCCAGGAACGGGTCAAAAAGCTCCTGTGAGAGGTTAAACAACCCAGCTGCCCAGAGGAAGTCCTAGAAAAACATACCTCTGCACCCTATTCCCAGGGATGTCCCTGCCTGCTGCCCTGGATGGCTCTCGTCTGCCTCTGATTGCATGTGTCTCTGGACTGGCACATAGCTGCCAAGCAGGGCAATTTTTCTAACTAATTTGTCACTTTGCACTTCATGAATATATAATTTCTTCCATTTGGCTCCAGCAGTTATCCTCCACAGTTCTGCTGTAATGATGAGGGATGCCAAGTACTATAGCTGTGCTGCTTTCATAAACAAATGAAATCAAGGATGGTAAGGAGTCCTGCTTCACACAGGGAGAAGGCACAGTTGTGTCATTGTAGAATTATAGAGTCATCAAGGTTGGAAGAGACCTCTGGGATCATCAAGTCCAACCTTTAATCTGCTGGAACCCTAAACCTTAAACCAGATCCTTCAGTGTCAAATCCAGACACCTCTTAAACACTTCCAGGGATGGTGACTCCACCACTCCCTGGGCAATTCCCTATTCTAGTGCATGAACACTCTAACAGGGAAAAATTTTTTCCTAACATCTAAGCTGAATCTCAGTCATCTACACATCATTTCCACAGCCTCCTCCACTTTTGCTTTCCTTGAAATTCTAGTTACCTCTTTTTATTTTTTTAAGAGGTTCTTCTTGTGATCGTTTGACCCAGGATACTGATGAAACTCAGAGTCTGTATTAATAATTGGGTTCATGGAAATTCATTAACTTTTCAACTGAACCTCAAAGTAATTTCCAATAATTTTTTACTGACTTGCTCAGCAAGTCGCATTTTGTCTTGGAGAGCTCATTAGTCTCAGTAGAATTTGATTTTGAAGTTTTAGGTTCATTCACACTCATAATAGAAAACAGAGAGTACAAAGTCCACACCAATTAAAACCACTAAAAGCTTCTTTCTGCAGAAGTGTGCATGGTGATGTCCTTTGGCAGGCTGTGTCCTGGCAGCTAGGAGTTCAGTTCGTGCTAGAGTTCTTGTCAGTTCTTGCTGGACTAATACAGCTGTGTCTGAAAGGGTCACATCCACATTCTCTTTGTGTAAATTTGGTTGTTCATATCCAAGTCTCTGGTTTACATTCATTTGAACCTAAGGATCTGGCCCAAGTTTTCCAAAACTTATGTAGCTAAGTGGAATCTTCAAATTGGAAACAAGACAGAGATGTGACATCCTGCTCCCATGAGCCTGGGAGAGCTGGACAGAACTTGAGCTGTGGTGGCTGCTTGGCAGGTTTGAAACCTGCTCAGGAAATCATGACCTGAGATGGTCAGAACTGCTTGATGGATTTTGAGGCCACATTCCTTTTTAAATAAATAGTGTAAACTCTCTTCAGTTTAAGAAGCTCAATGGCACATAAGCAGTGGTGACCCCACCAGCACTGCCCAGGGCACTGTGCATAGCTCCAGGCAGAGTAGGTATGGGCTGGCTTTGCCCTGCTGCTGTATCCTACCAACCTTCAGGGCCTTCTGGGGGGTTTGGTGTTTTCCTGGGACTTTGTAATTGTATTCCACATTGG
Organism: Acanthisitta chloris; assembly: GCF_000695815.1. NCBI lineage: Eukaryota > Metazoa > Chordata > Aves > Passeriformes > Acanthisittidae > Acanthisitta > Acanthisitta chloris. The sequence continues at coordinate 16,256 of NW_008673874.1, read as the reverse complement.
TTTGGGGACTGAGTAATTGTTTTCTGTCTCATTGTGTCTGCTCACTGAATCAATCCCAAAGCTACACAACCTTTTAGTCCTAATATTCCCAGTGTTTGTAACAAGCCTAGCTGCACATCTCTAACTTCCCACTGTAGCTACTATTTGGCTCAGTCTTTTAGTAGGAACTGTCCTTTCATTGCATTTTTGATTTCAGCAGTTAATGAGGTTTTTCATTCAGATTTCCACAAGATTTTGAAGTTGAGCCATGAGTATTGATACATAACTAATCACGGAATATACAGAGTTGAAAGAGACCCACAATGATCATCTACCTGGCCCTGCACAGGACATCCCTGAGAATCACACCCTGTGCCTGAGAGCATTGGCCCAATGCCTATTGAGCTCTGTCAGGCTTGGGGCTGTGACCATTCTCCAAGAATTAAATATCTTTCTTGTATCGTGGTGCCCAAAAGTACACACAATATTCAAGGTGAGGCTGCACCAGCACAGAGCAGAGCAGGACAATCACCTCCCTCTCCCTCTGGCAATGCCTTGCCTGATGCTCCCAGGACAGGGATGTCCCTCCTGGCTGCCAGGGCACTGCTGACTCATACTCAACTTGCCACCAACCAGGACCCCCAGGGCCCTTTCCATGGCACTGCTCTCCAGCATCTCATTCCCCACTCTGTAGGTACAGCCAGGGTGTTCAAAGAGTTCAGTCAAATAATGTTGTATTGTGTCTGCTAAAAGTACCAAGCCATCATCTCAGCTCTTGTTTTCCCAGGCTGCTGGTGGCCATCCCTCTGGCTGCCCCTCTGTCTGGTCTCTGCATCTGCTGCTTGTGGACTACATTTTTAATGGTTATTTCTGTAGCTTTGGGACAGTATTTTTGAAATGCTGGAGGTTATTTGGGGCTTTCCTTTTGCTATGTCTTTAGCAATACTTCCTTTCACATTTCTCTTGGATTTTGATCTGTGAAATTCCTTCTGAATTCTTACTCTTCTGACCTTCTGATATTCAGTTTCCTCTCTAAATGGTGAGACTCTAACCTAGTTTCATCTTACTTTCACTACATCATTTTCTTTCAACACAATATGATTTTTCTGAATGTAGAAACAACCTTACCATAGACCTGTATGTGACAGTAGTCTTGTCTTTGAGCACAGTCACTGTCTTATAAGAAAAGCTGCTAAAGTATCAAGGTTTTCTTTTGTCTCCTTAATTTAAGAGCAGTCAAAACTGCTTCAGCAGGCTCTCCCTCCTTCTGCAGGAGTCTTTAATATTCATCTCTCTTAACAAGGGTATTTTGGATTGCAATATTCTTAAGACTTGCAAACCTGAGGTTAATAAGCTTGCCCTCTCATCCTGGTTGACTTGAATGATATTTAGGAGATCAATATCTTCAGGCCTTCAGAACAACATTTAAGAAAAAAATCACTATTTTCTGTGTGTCTCCATTGTCCTCGAGTCCACCTCCTTCCTTGGGGATAAGAGGGCTTTGTTGAGATATTCCAGGATTTTGAAATTTCACAAGTGATTGTTGCTTATTTAGGAACTTTAATTGTTCCACTTCTTATTTCTTTTTGTTCAAACTCAACTGAGTTTTCAGATTTTTTTGGGGAGATCTCATCTTTTTGTAAGGCAACCAGAGTGTGTTCCAGCTTCAGACAGTATCAGAGGCAGGGGGTGATACTCAGTGCATGGAGATGTCTGTGTTCCCAGGTCTCATTCTTTTAACTAGATCTACTAGTGAGAAGTATCTCAGTCATGCATAATTTAGTTGTCCTGTGTCAAGACAGATGTGTATGAAGCGAATGTTACAAAAAGAAGTGAACCAAAGGACCCATTTCAGTGCTGTTTCCTTAGCAGAAAGGTGCAGCTCCTTTTAAAAGAAGGGAGTTTTTATCTGCCACAAAGCTCATAAATTATTTCTGAGGTGAAGCTGGAAGGCTTGCAAATCAAAGTTGTTATGAAGGACTATAGTCATCCCAAATTTAGTCAGGTGATAGTTCCTTGAGGCTGCAAATGCTGGCTGACACTTGCTGTTCACCAGGGAAATGCTATTTGCTTCAGAATTTATCTTAGAAAAGCAAATCATGTCTCTGTTCTCTGCAAAGGTGAAATGCTTTTCCAGCTTTGTGTGTGTGTGTGTGTCTGTAGCCCTAGGAAGCTGCTCTCTGGCAGTGCAGACCTGCCTTTCTCTGTCCTGGAGAGCCAGTTACTTCTGTCCTGCTTCCTGTACCCTGTGGATGCCTCTCCTCATCCTGCTCTGCCCTTCATTAGCTCTGCTGGGCTGGGGCATCCTTGTTCACACCCTGGGTGGCTCAGCCTAAAGAAAGCCTCCACCTTTCCCACCTGGAAGAAGAACACAGTCCAGGTGATCCTTAAGGATCCTTTCCAGTCCAGCAGGGTTTCAGCAGCACAGCAGGAGCTGTCTGCTCTGCTCTGAATATTGCAGCAACATGCAAGAGCTGAGGTGTCATTCCTCTTCCTAGTGGATGTTAGCTGGGAGCACAGTGTGCTCCTGGTTGATGTCTTTTTGGGTTGGAGATTATAGCCATCTCCGGAAAACAGTTAATATGAAATGCTGGCAGTAGTAAGGCTTAAAATGGTCTGTTATTGTTTCTGCTTTCTCTTCTGCTGGTTCTTAAATATGTTGTGCTATATCCCAAAAATGAGCTATGAAAAAGCAATCTGTTCAGCAAAAAGAGACATGGAGGTTACAGCTGTGATCAATAGGGTTGTGGCTGTCGACCCTACAGCCCCAACTGTGCATTGTCCAGTTGGGACAGCTTGAGAACTGTGCTGAGTCCATCTCCCACTCGGTGATGGAATCCCAGGTAACTCTTGGGAGTCATTATATTTAACAGCTATAAAACTAGTCTAAATATTAGCAGTAAGTCTGGATGGATGTCATATTTTTCAGCGTGTTGAAAACCCACATACATACATGAAAACAATGAGCTATAAGCATATTTGTTGTAATTATGATCTCTTATTTCTCCTTCACAAGTTCAGCCTGTTTGATTTGCTGCAGAGAGCTGTAGTTTGAGGTGCTGTGATTTGAAGGCATGTTTTGTTCATCACAGAAGTCCCATTCCCAGATGTTTATAAACCAGCTGGGGCAGACTTATGTTCATGTTCAGAGAAGGTCAGATCTAACGTCAGTTAAATTTAACACAGAAGGTCGTGTCATTTCATGGGAAGTTTCATGAAACTCTACAGTCTGAAAATTAAAATCTTATATATATTTTTTTTGCAAGTACTCCTCTTCCTACCCCTGACATGCAGAAATTCAGCAAGATCATTTACCAGCTCCCATGAGGCCTCTGCTGAATGTAAAGCAATGTGTCTAGCTGTGGCACAGGACTGGAAATAAGTAGATGTTCTCAGTTTAAAGATGAAAAGAAAAACATCTGAGAGGATACAGCCAGTAGAGGCACACAAGGAACCTGCAGACTGGATGGCTTTATTGTACCAAATTCCTTTCACTGAATCATAGAATCATAGAATGTTAAGGGGTTGTAAAGGACCTTAGAGATCATCCAGCCCCAACCCCTGCCCTGGGCAGGGACACCTCCCACCAGAACAGGTTGCTCAAGGCTTTAGCCAACCTGGCTGTGAACACTGCCAGGGTTGGGGCAGCCACAGCCTCCCTGGGCAACCTGGGACAGTGTCTCACCACCCTCACAGGGAAAACCTCTGTCTAAGATCTCATCTAAATTTCTCTCTTTCAATTTCTCCCCATTGCTCCTTGTCCTGTCCCTGCAGTTCCTAACCAAGAGTCCCTCTGCAGCTTCCCTGGAGCCTCTTCAGCTCCTGGAATTTCTCTTTAATAATTCATGTCTATTTTCAGCAGCTATTTGCAAAATAGTCCTTGTTTTTTCCCCCAACATAGATGTGACTTTTCTGCAGAAGAATTATAGAACACTGACTTTTTGACAGTTCAATCTTCTGTCCTATTTTACCTTTATGTGCTCTCCAAGTCTAGCTGGTCGTCACCTTTACCAAGAACATTTTAAAGTTTTAACATAAATCTTGGTATGGGCCATTTCATCTGTGAAATGGATGCCTTATTTTTTCTGTGGAACAGAAGACACAGACGCCAAAGTGGTTCCTCACTTTGAGTAGTGCTGAATCCGAATCCAGATTATTTGTAATGGTATCCTGCTGGAATTTCCATGGAAGTGGCTGCTCTGGAGCTGGGCTGCATGTTCTGATGTTATGGATAAACACCAAGTGCAAGCCTGTTTGGATCTGCATTTTTATTGTGCTCACTAAGGTGGTTTCTGGAGCTGGAAGCACATTTCCTGGGGCAGAGGAACAGCTGAGCCTGTCAGCAATATTTATTCATTGGTCATAGCAGTACAGAGCTGCTGCCAAAGTGCCAGTGGTGGCCAGTGTCTGGGAGTGCTTGAATGGCTCACCAGCCATCTGGTGTGTGAGGACACAGAAACACAGGAATTAATCAGCTGTTGTTGCAGACATTGCTGTGAATGTAGAGATGGTCAAGACACAGGATCTGTGACAACAGCAAAACTTTATTTCTAATCCCCCCACCATCTCTACAGTGCTTCTTTTATGCTGTTTTTCACACACTGTGTTGATTACCTATTGGTTAGTGATGTGGTAATGTTTAATTTATTGGTTAACAGTTGCTTACAGGTGCCCTTCCTAACTATCCCAAAACATTCTCTTTTTATAGATATCTTCTTCCCTTCTCACAAGATGTTTACCTCCTTATTCTCACACATACAGGCTAAACATTCTCTTTTTATAGTCCTTTCTCACAGGATGTTTTTACCTCGTCAGTCTGATGGATACAGGTTTATCTCATCAAGGTCTATCCTGTTCTCATTCCTGAGCCCTTCAGTCCAGCTGTAATCCTTCACAAGCTGTAACTAGTCTCTCCTGAGCAAATACAAGATGAGATATTTTTTTGAACGTTTAGTACTTGGATGAAAACTACCTGGTTGCAGATTTATAATTCCCTTTACCAGAGCAGAGAGCTGTGAGGAGGCCTCAGCTGAGCAGATGTGTGGAGTTCTTCATGCTGTTGGTGATGCAGCCTGCCCTGCCCTGGGTTATTGTGAGTGGTTGCTAAGAAAATCATCTCTATGAGGACAGGTGTCTCCTAGCCTGATCATTTGCACATCAAATTTAATCATTTGTTTTCATTTTGAAGGAAGTGTTGAGAATATTTCTTTACCTGCCTGTTGTTATTGCATATTAGTAATGCAAAAAGGAGTCAAGCCCTGACCATGGAAATCTGTCACATGCATAACATCCTCTGATTATATTTGAGACAGAGGCAATGGCTGACTTAAAAATAAGTAAATGTTTCAATGCATAACAATGTGTGCATCTCTCCCTCCAAGATTTTAGCTTATCATTTACACTTGTGTCTTGCAGGAGTCCAACAGCATAGCAGCTGACTGCAGAAGTATTAGAGTGTATACAGAGCACTGCCCCAGTGTAGCCAGGTGTTCTGTGGTGAACTCAGGAGAGACATCCTTGGAAGGGTAGGGCATGACAACACTGACATACAAATATTGTAAATTGTTGTCTCCTTGTAAACTCCCTCTTTGCTTTGAGATGTGTGCCAGGAAGGAGATGAGGTGTTGTAAAGGGAGGCTGTGGCTGCCCCAACCCTGGCAGTGTTCACAGCCAGGTTGGCTAAATCCTTGAGCAACCTGCTCTGGTGGGAGGTGTCCCTGCCCAGGGCAGGGGTTTGGCACTGAATAATCTCTAAACTCCATTCCAACCCCTTAACATACAGTGAAATCTCTGCAAAGTCCTGGGCAAAATGTGAAGGCAAAAATTCCCTTTGATTTTGAAATCTTCAGAGCAAAAGAACTGTAACAACCTTATTTCTTTTTTATTCTTTTTTATTTTTTTTTTTAATCTTAAATTACTTGCCTGGCCTTGCTTTTCTTTCGGCTATGGCATTGGAAATAAACTCTCACATTTCATTAGAGAACAAATGTGGTGTTGCAAGCTGAGCTTTATCACTGACAGGAAATGTTTGGGGAAGATGCTTCCTTCTTGCAATTCACACAGAGCTGTCATCACAGAAACACCTTGGGTTTTCAAGAAGCTTGTTTCTAATGACAGCCTAGGATTTGCTCTCTTTCCTGCCTAAAGTGTTAGGGTTTGTGTTTGTAGCTGTGGGGCAGCTCTTCCACCCTGTTGTTGTATGTGCTGCTGCTGCTGCCTCTCATGTGCTGGGCTCTCCTTGGACCTGGACTATAGGGAGTTTCATCATTCATTGTGGAAGTGGAGTGGAAAAAGCTGAGCCATTTACAGGTTGGAGCTGACTTCTGCCCTCTAGAACATCAGATCCTGATTTTAGTTATTGATCAGTTCATGTCTAATGGTCTATTTGCTTCACCATTTCTAGAAGGTAATAGACTGATTGATTTGAATTGGAAGTGGCTTAGTCAGGAAAGGCAATAACCTGCTGGATTGTTTGTAGTGGTTCCACTCCAAACTGGGAGAGTTGAAGGGATTTGTGATTAGGGACATGGTCTAGATACATGGCATCCCAGCCTGCTTGAATGTGTGCCTTCTTACAGCTTAACCCACCCACAATGAAAGCAGTGATGAGCCAGATTACTTCTTAGTGATTTGTCCATTAGTGGTAGATTGTTTGGTATTGAACAGATCTGTTGGTGACTAATGACAAATCTGTGCTTTTATTTTGTCCCTCTGACAGAAATGGGAACTTCTTCTCTCTGGAATGATCCCTGACTGGAATGATCAGTCACTGGGGTATTTCTGTGGTTTGCAGTGATCTTCTGCATTCTGTGAAATACAGCATAGACTTTCATCATGGCAAGAGAGAGATCTATGTCTGAGAAAATATTATACAGACCATTCTTGGCATGTGGTAAATGAGGAGCCTGAAAATGTGCTTTGTGTGTGTGGTGTGGAGCATATTTACCTCTACTGGGCATTCTCTCCAGCTTTTATCCTCCTTGAGGTCATGACATCTCCTCTTGTATTCAGCTAAATAGTCACAAAAGTCTTCTGTTTCCTCTGACTGGGCGGATTGCATCATCATAAAGAAGAGAGACAGCAACATGAAAAGCTCTGGTAAACACTGAAGACCATTATGGAGATGGTTCTAGACGATAACTTTTCTGCTTCTGTGGTCTGGAGGCTATTGATAGCCACAAAGCTCTTTGTATGCAGAAGTATTCATTCTACTGGGGATATTAGCAAACTCACATCCAAAGTCTTCCAAAATTCTTAGTATGAGATGAATAGTTTGATTCCCCTGAACAAGCAGTAAAGTGTAGTTCTGTACAGTTCTGGTCTCCCCAACATCAGAAGCAAGGCCAGAGGAGGCCACAAAGCTGATCAGAGCACTGGAGCACCTTCCCTATGGGGACAGGCTGAGAGAGTTGGGGCTGTTCAGCCTGGAGAAGAGAAGGTTGTGTGGAGACCTCAGAGCACCTGCCAGGAGCTGAAGGGGCTCCAGGGAAGGACAAGGAGTAATGGGGATAAACTCAAAGAGGGAAATTCAGATTAGATATCAGGCAGAAGTTTTCCCTGTGAGGGTGGTGAAACACTGTCCCAGGTTGCCCAGGGAGGCTGAGTCTGCCCCAGCCCTGGCAGTGTTCACAGCGAGGTTGGCTAAAGCCTTGAGCAACCTGCTCTGGTGGGAGGTGTCCCTGCCCAGGGCAGGGGGTTGGGGCTGGATGATTTCTGAGCTCCATTCCAACCCCTTAACATACTATGAAGCTGTGAAAAAAATCACATGAAGAAAAATGTTTTTTTGTAAGAGATGGCTATGCTTCAGCAATGGATAAGCTCATACTTAAGGCAAAAGTTGTGGCCATTATCAGAGTTTTCTGAAGAAAAATGTTAATATGTTTGCTTGTATCACAGGGCGTATCAAGTTTGGGTTTTTGCCTAGTTATTTCGCACTTAATTGCCACAAACAAATAGCAGAACTGCTTGTGCTGACACAGGAGTTGCAGAGATGCTCAAACCTTTGTATGAACATTTAGGTACGTTCTGAAATGCATTTCCTGACTTTGTAAGGTCACTTTGGCTATGCAGAGGATTATATAAATCTGAATTTCCATTATTCCAACCCTTTGTTCACAGCTCCACCAGAACTTTGGAAGAATTTCTCAGAAGTAACTTGTACAAGAGCCATAGTAATTGAGGTCAGAGGAGCTGTACATTTGATGCACAGTGTGCTAGGAGCTGTTCAGTGGTCAGCACCCATCTGAAGATGGTTTTATCACTGAATAATTAACTGTGCACTTTCCTCTGATGGTCACTGTTTCAGAGAAGTGGCTCCTGCCTTCTGAATGGACTTCAGCAGTTTTTCCTTCTAAAAAAAGGTTTTGATGAGCTGCTTTTATGTTTCATGAAGCTTTTTTCCCCCCACTCCTGGCAGCAAACTAGCTTGGGGGCTGGGAGAGGTTTAGATTAAAAACTCTGTGAAGGCACATTGCAGAAGGAGTTCTGGCTTGCTGGGAGCTGGTGCAGCTGACAGGGAGTAAACTGCCATCATCTTGTTCTTCTCTAAGGGAAGCAGATAGATGGTTTGTAGGTAAGGCAAGATTTCTGTGTTGCTCTGCTTGCAGCCAGGCCCCTCTGGGGACACGAGGAGGCACATGCCTGCCCATGGTGGGGTTAGCTACACCTGAGCTCTGAACACAGCCCCTTGGCAGCCTTCAGGCAACTAAAGGGGATTCATTCCTTCCAGCCTGGCTCACGTGCTGGACATGAGACTTCCATTTATCTGCCTTACCATTCTTCATGAAATGCCACTTGGTCTTTCAAACAAAAAGCATGGCTGTGGTGGGGGTGAGGGGCTGTGTGTGTGCATGCCAAGGCAGGCTACATTTATAAGTTTCTTTTTCCTTCTTGCTGTGGGAATTGCAAGAGGAGAAGTGAGAGGAAATAGGTTGTACTGCAGCAGAATGCAATGCTGGGAATTTTTCATTGGGCAGTAATTGTGGTGTTGTTTAACCTGTCTGGTGAAACAGGTATAATTGTATGTTGTACAGCTTTGTGTACGAGCAAGTTTACAACACCTCTTAGCCTGGTGTTCACTGCTTGTTTTCCTCTCAGCTTTCTTTCTAGAGTTTCTGACATTTCATAAGTAATAAGATGCCAAAGCTTTCAAGTTATGCAATGTTCTTTATATTCCAACATTTATTTTTTCTGAGTTTTTAATACTTGATAAACAGGTAATGTGCCTGTTTTGCCTGTAAGGAAGTCTTGATCTCAGAAAATTCTGAGCTTGAAAATTACCTTCTGAATGAAAGTGCTGGGCAACTGTTAAGGTGAAATTGAGGAAAAAACCAAGGCAGCTAAGTGTCTGCAATAAGAATTGAGGTAAATGATGCCATGAGATGCCATGCCACAGAACAGTCACAGAATATGAGTAAATAACATGAGCTTCAGGAGAGATCTGTGCACCTTCTCAGGGTGACAGAATAAATTGTGCTACACAATTCCAAAAGGTAAGTTTTAGATCTGTTATTTATTCTTGTGGCAGTGATGACAGGTGAAAGAGCAAAAGCAAATCCCTTCCTTCTTTCCCGCTCTGGTCTTCCTACTTTCAGGTTCATGCAGTTCTGGAAACTCAGGGTGTGTGAGTGGTTATGAATAATCAGCTCTGTTATCTGAAGGTGTCGTGGCTGCCCTTTCAGTTCTGAGACAAGTCATAAGTTACATGGGAGAGGAAGATTAAAGCTGTCATAATTTGTGTTGAGAGTTGTGGCTGAGGAACATGGTGACAGAAACTTGTGCACCTGTACTTGTCAGAGAGGGCTGTTCACACCAGGATCTGACTCAGCAAGGTGATGGGGAAGGTTCTTTGTGGAGCTACAGACCCAGAGTCTCGTGTAAGGCTCCTTGTCAGCTTCACTTGTCAAAAATTGCTAGAATCTGGAACGTGCAGAAAGCAATTGAGTAAAGGTTATGCATTTGATTATTTCATATCACAGCTAAGTTAAACAGCCTTCCAGCTGTTTGTTCAGCATTAATGATTCACTTCATCCACATGGGCATGGCACTGCTCCAGAGGCATTTACATCTTTGGATTTAAGGAATATTTTTTCTTTTATTAAAATCCAGGTTATCTTTGGATTGTTCTGTCAGTGTCCTCTGAGGTAGTTAACATACTTCTCTCTGTGTGGGGAATCCTCAGAAGAGGGACAAGGCAATGCCCACTGGACATTTCCCCATCAGTTCCCTGTGCAAACACCACCAGTCACTCATCTGGTGACAGCAACACCTCTGTTTCCTGGGGCACCTGCAAGGCTTGAGGATCATCTGAAACTCAGAGTCTCAGAGCCTCAGGCAGATATGCTCAGTGCTGGCCTTTGAAAGACAGTCAGTGGAGCTTCTCTCAGAGTACATAATAAGCCTTTCCTGTGGGCAATACAGGTTAGAGTAGTTGTGTCTGAAATATGGATTCTGCTGCCTCTAGTATGGTACCTCTTGAATTTTTAGAAGCTGTTTGTGGGATGCCTATAGGGTTTTTAATAGTTTTCACTGTATACAGAAAGATACTTTGATCTCTGTGCCTTGTTTGAGGGCAGACAAATGAGTTATTGCCTGTGAAGTCTCATTAACTTTCCTAACAGAATGGCATTTTATACTCTTCACTATTAAGTGAAATTCTTTGGCTCTCCTGAAAGGAGCAGTCTAAACCAGCTGAGTCTCTTTTGGAAACCAGCTTAGTTCCTGACATGAGAATATCAAATGCTTCTAGTAAGACTGCAGTTTCTGCTGTCCTCTTATTAACCCAGGTTTCATACTGATCTAACTATTGATTTCCAGCACTGCCTGGCTAAGCTGGAGGGGTGGAGGGAGGAGGCCAACAAAAAGGGAAGAAAAATCTGCCTGACAGTCAAATGGACAGGAGGATTGTAGCAAACACGTGAATGTGAAGTGCATGAAA
>NW_008673874.1:2070-5298 GCF_000695815.1 Acanthisitta chloris | reverse complement strand
CACAGTTTCTGCACACATCTGCTTGTGTTATTTTCATTAGCCACTGTAGGGCACTGGGCCAGAGGGTGGTCTTTGAGACAGAAATAATGAAGATCTCAGTTTCTGAAGGCCTTCAAGATAATAACACAACTTTCTCAGCTTTTCATGCAGTTTAAAAGCAGCAAGCTCAAAACCGGAGGCTTTATATGAGCATCACCATGTCTAGGAAGACAGTTTTCACTGTCAGACATGGATGGTGAAGACCAGATTATTTTAGTCCACAAAAGAGTAGCTTACCTATGTGCAGACACACTGGAACCAGGTAAGACCAGGAGCTGCCTGTGTCTGGGGGTCCTACCACAGCAAAGAGCTGATGAGATGAGCTCTGACTGTTTGCACTGGCAGAGGGAAGCACTAAGCCCGTGCTCCCTGCCAGCATGAGGCAATGAAAATATCCACTGGCAGCAAATCCAGAGATCAGGATGACTCTGAGCTGCTTAGATACAGGAAGGAATCCACAAAGTCTAATTTCAGCCTGGTGAGGCTCAGCTCTCCAGGAGCTCTGTAAGGAGAGCGGGGGATGAGCAGCCCCTCCGGAGAGGGACTGAGAGCAGGACCCCAATTTAGCTGGTGTGAATCACCCTGCAAAGCCAGGCTCTGCCTGTTGGCTGTGGAGAGGAGTCTGGAGAGAGCCTCCTTGTTAGGCTAAAGATAACCTGTGTGAATATCCTGCTGTCTCCTAGGAAAAATCCACCGTGCCTGGATCCGTATCTATTCCACATGTAAAATGAGGCTATTCAAACACGTTTAACTTGCTGTTATATTATCTTCAGAGCAGCCAGTCCACAGGGATATAACTACCTGCCTCTCATGTCTGCTTCTGTAGACTGACCTTCAGCCCAAGTGATAGAGATGAGTGCCATGGCGTGCACACAGAATGGGATTTTTTTCTCTTCCAGGAAAAGAGGAATTTTATGCAATACCCTAGGATCAGTCACTTTTTGTTTTTTTTAAACTGTGTCAATCTCCCAGAAGTAGAAAGGAGGAATTAATACTGTTTGGGCAATGCTACTTCCCTCCCCTGTGAGCCTGCGTGGTGACACCTTCAGTTAGAGGAGTGCACAGTGTTTTTCCCACAGGTGCCATTCCATGAATGACAGCTTGAACTTGTTCAGGATTTCTCTTTGTGCTCATCTTTAAGGCATGTGCTCCCTGAGCTGGTTTCTGCACACCCTCTGCTCTCAGCTGTGTGACCTTGTAGCCTCCTTGGCCTCCCTATATGTGCACAGACCCGGGAGAATTCAGTCAGAAAACAGCAGATGATGTGATAAATCTGTGTGTTCTATCATCAGCCACTCTGCATGTACAGTTGTGAGCAGAAAGAGTTCAGCTGACAGTAATGTGTGTTTGCATAACTTTAGTTTCATTTGAAAATCTACTGTATAGTTAGATGCTAATTGAAATTGTTATTTGAAGTCTAGTATTTGAGTTTCAGACATGATTAACTTGGACAGCTGCTTCTCTGGCCTTTTATTGCTCACCCATGGGAAATACAAGTTCTGTTTGTCCTATGCAAAGTCAACTCTGTCACTTGCCTTAGATTGGAGCAAACCCCTTTCTATGGCTCCTAATGACCAGCAGGCACGGCAAGGCATCAGACACCACTCTCTGCTAGCTCACCCCACTGTCTGTAATGTCACTAAATTTCTAGAGCTGTTTTGATTCCTAAATTCCAGCCAAGAATACAGCTTGGCCATTTCACATTCTAATGTCACTGTCAGGATTAGAAGCCTGAAGGGGTTTGACAGCATCGAAGTACAACCTATTTTGTATAGAAAAGTGAATGTTTGTGGATTGCTTTCCTATTACTGTTGTTGTGTTGTGGTTTTGCAAACTTGTACTCCCTTCACCAAACCCAATAGTCAAAAAAGAAGAAAGTTGAAGTAATGGTCCCATCACTTGCAGCCCCCATATATGATGCTTTTTGCTCCTACCTATCCAAACTGCTGCTTTGAATTCAAATTCCTCCCGTTTCCCCTGGAGGTGTTAACAAAGACACCTACGTCTGTGCTTCCATGTATGTCCTATCCTCTCTGCTTCTTTTTTAGAAGTCCTCAAAATAGGGAAGAATTTTGCAAGCTCCATTACACTGTGCATATACACTGCATGGAGGACAGGCACCGCATGTGTTTGTATGTGTCCCCTCGAAGAACTCAGCTGGACCCTTGGTGGAGAGTTGTCCATTTGCCTTGTCACAGCCCCTGCCCTTGGTGTCAGTCCTGTCACTTAACCCATGGCTTTGACTTGGTTGTGTTTGCTTCTAAATGCTAACAACGCTGTGCTGCCACGATGAACTCATTAGCACGACAGGAGTTTCCTCTTTACTTTCAGCAAAGGGTTAACTAAGTATCTTGACAAGACTTCTGCTGGGGAGAGGGAGAGCAGTGCACCTCATTGCCCAGCCTGCCTGGGGCAGCCCAGGGCAGGGAGAGGCATCCTGGGTGTAGTTGGCTGAGGATGTGCCTCCACAGAGCCCACAGCTCTTGGCACTGAGCTCTGCTCTCAAGCTCTGCCTTCACAGCACTATCAGGATAATTTTACCACAGCACCTGCAGTGATAAACAGAATAGAGCAGGCAGTAAGAATTTTGACACCCACAATTTTCTTTCATGCTATTTTCCAGTCCTAATCCCAAGAAGAAAACCAAATGGACAATTTCATGATGATTTGTGCAGCTGAAAGTTGCATCTCTATAGCCTCTGCCCCAAGGGATAGCAAAGGCAGAGCAGGCTCAGGGCTCACTGTCTGCAATAACCCACAGTAATGTGGAAATTCATCTCTTGTATTTATTGGCTCTGAGAGGGAGACTCAGCACTTGGGGTGACTCTTAGTCTTCCCTCATGGTATGCCAAGAGGGGCAGAATGCAGTGTTCAGAAACTCCTTCAACAGGAATCACTTGCATGAGCTGGAACTAAAAAACAGGGAGGAAATGGAGATGAGGTATCACTTCTGAGAGCAGAGAATTGCTCTCTTGTGGGAGGGCCCCAAGTCAGCTGGATTTCTTGTCCACTAAGTCAGAGAGAACTATAACCTAGAACATAATGGGGCACTGGTTGAGATCTGCCTGCAGTGAATCACAGTGTGTCTGTGCTTTGTACAGACCCCAGCAACTCTTGCTCTCTGTGGATGTCTAAGATGGGCAGAGTGCATACTTGGAGCCAGCCAACTGCAGCAGATACTGTGCCTGT
>NW_008673874.1:0-1972 GCF_000695815.1 Acanthisitta chloris | reverse complement strand
AAGAGTGGGTTTTGCAAGCTGAGGATGGTGCCATGCAGAGCTGATGGTGTTTTTTGCAGGGTGTGAGATGGGAGAGGGCAGTAAGCTGCAGGAGCTGGGCCTGGGTGGCTTTGCCTGCACTAGCAGTGACTAGTGCCTGGACTAGAGGTGACTTTGCAGACCTGCTGGGTACAAGTGACAGCTTGGCTGTGGGTTGGAGACTGGTGGTGGTGAAGGAGAGATGGGAAGCAAGTGCCTCCCTAGAGGCTGTGCCAGAGCCTCAGGCAGGGAGGCTGGGAAGAGCATCCTCTCCTGCCAGCACGGTGTGTGCTGCACCCCACGGCGTGTAAAGCAGGAGCAGTGCTGCCCTTGGCAGGACCTGTGGAAGAGGTGTGTGAAGTTGGCTCACTTCTCTCTCGTGGAGGCTGACAGAGCTGCTGGATGGGCAGGGAAAAGAAGGTCCTGAAATGGCAGTGGGTGAGTCCATCCCCCTGTCCTGCAGCACAGCCTGAGCCTCTGCTGCTTCTGGCAGGAATTTCCTCAGCAAGGCTTGTATTCAGTAAGCACTGAGACTATTAAATCTGTGACTATGCCTTTTTTAAAAAATGTTCTGAAATTTTTTTCCTCATAGAATGTCTTTTCAATTTGCAAATGTAAAAATTAAAAAAATTCCAGAAATATTTTCACATCAGAAACTTGAGTGAAACACTTTATTTCCTTGCAAAATAGTGACTAACTTGTTGAAAACAATTACTGCTTTTTTTTTTTAGTGTACCTATGTTGGTAAATTCAGACATTTTTGATCATAACATTTCACTTAACCGTATGAATTTCACTAAAAAAAAATTCAAATCAGTTTGGGTTTTCTCCCTTAAATTTAAGTATGACAGGATTAATTAAGATCTTGCATTACTCTACCCAAAGAAAAGTTAATATCAGCAACTTTTCAACAGATGGGAAAATATCATTAGTCATCAGGAGACCAGGAGAGGTTTTTTTCTTTAGATAATAAATGTCCTCTTTAGATGCCACAGCAATAATTAAGGGTCATCTGAATCCTGTAACATTGTTAATCAGGAAACCCACTTTCATGTATAACCTTTACATAAAAAATGCTGCTCATAATATAGTCTTGCACAGTTGGATTATGGAGATGTAATAAAAAGTTTATTCTGCCTCCAGCAGAAAACCATCTCCAGGCTGGGACAAAACAGAGAAGCAGTTCAGAGGAAAGTGTTGCTTGCTGAGGTCATTACAGAGGAAAAGGCAGAATGGGGTTCCTGTGTCCTCCTCTCCTGTGTTCAGGCTAGCACAGCATTTATTTACACGTCATGATACTTAATATGCATCTGCCGTGATGTTAATCTGAAATAGGAAACTCTCCTTTACCTGCTGGTGCTTTCTTATTGCCTACAAAGTGTATTAATGAAAAAAATAATTCATGTTCCTCTGTTAGAGTTGGAAAAATCTAAGTTTGGCATCCAAGGGTGACATCTTTCCCTCCGTGTTTTTCTTCTGTGGTGCTGAGCTACTGGTTTTCAGACCTAGGAGTGGCTAAGTGTTTCTCAGAGCTGCTATTTGTGCTTTGAAGATCCCTTTTGGGAGATCTGATCACATTGCTTCAGAAAATCCCTGTGGTTGGGGACACATTGCAGAGTGTGTGGCAGGTGCCATGGTGCCAGGGACATGTTGGGAGACCTGCTGGAGGAGGAAGGTGGTGGAAGGTCTTTGGGTTATTTTTCCCTTCCTAGTTAGATGTGCACATTTTAGAAACAAAAAAAAAATGCAGGGAAAGAAGCAGTTTACCTGCAACAAGGTTGAGTGTGTCCTGTCAACTGGGTTTTACTCAGAAAGTAAGTGGGAGCAGTTGCTGCACAGCCAGGGTCTTCTGGGCTGAAGCTCTTCTGTTTCTCTCTTCTTGCCATGCCTACCTCCTCTCTCACTGCTTCCCTTGTCCTTATCAGACCCTGCTGGATCTGAAGAGCAGCAGGAG
>NW_008673873.1:32911-38945 GCF_000695815.1 Acanthisitta chloris | reverse complement strand
TGTACTTCTGACTCAGAGTCTCTCCCCAGTTTGCTTTCAAAGCAGCACATAGAGGAAGAGAAATGTGCTGCTCAGAGCATCTGAAGTGTTCTGAGAGCAGATATAATGAGTACTGCATGCAGTGGGGCTGATGACAACTGCTTATCTATTTGACCAGACGTAGATGAGGTGCCACAGGAGCCAATGAGAGAGAAAGATAGAGTGAGAAAAGAGATGTGATAATGGGAGTCTGACCAGAAACAATTCTTTCCAGGGAACAGTTTCTTTAACTTATCCTAAACAACGGGAGACACTGGCCAAATATTACCTAGGTAGTACTTGAGAACACTCATTCTAATAGCAAACAGTTGTTTGATCCAACCTCATTGATGCCCTCTGCTTGGTGTTCGTGGACATTTGTGTGATTCGAGTTTTGGTCAGCTGTTCTTCTGCCTGATATTCTAAGTGAGTATCTGTCCTGCACATGAAAACACTCACTGACTTCAGTCAAGCATTATTGCTCATTTCCCTCACTGAAAGGCTTCATTCATTGTGTCAGGCAATAGAAATTGCAAGACAACTATTGTTTCATGTGTAGGTTGAAAATTTTGAGTCCAAATTGTTCTTGGGAGCCACACCTGACTTTATTCTTCTAAAAAGTGTTTTAAAATTGTACAGTGGACTCAGGGAATGCAGAGCTTATCACACTGCACACATTGTTCAGGTGTAGCATCTGGGAGCTGCCTTAAGTGTGCCAAAGTTAGATGCTGATGGTGCTTGCAAGAACAAATAAATTACAGACTGGCTCAGTCTCATTCATGTGAAGAATTCATCAAGATCATACTTGGGGGTTTTACATTTCTACTTTTTTTGTTCACTTACTTTCAAGGGTGAGCAAAGATCATCCTTCAAAGTTACATAGATGCCCTCAAGGGCAAACTATAGTATCAAGGATTTAAAGTCATATTTGTACATCTTACTGTCTGGGATAAGTACTTGATTAATTCAAAACCATCTGGAAAAAGATTTTCTCAAACTCTTGTTTATTTTCTGGAAGGAATATTATTTCCTAACTATATAATCTCATACTTAAAGACTAAAAAGGGAGGCCAGAAATTGAGGATTCCTATTGTAATGCTAATGAAGCTCACTTGGTTCACATTGACAGACTTCATGTTGTCTTCATATTATACAGAGAAACAGCAGCAGAAGCAGAGAAACAAGATGAAATGCCTTGTTGCCTTCTTCATCTTCCTTTCCTCTGTTCATGAAAGACCATCTAAATTTCTGATTGCTAATACTGAGTCTCATATTGGCTGGATACAAAAAATACAAAATAAGAATAAGGTGCTGATTTTCAATGAATATTGCTGGGAATCTCTCCAGTTTGGCACACCAGAACACAACATGCTGTATTTTGAATATGCTAGAAAGCGCTGTTATGCTTGCTAAATCCCTTATTTCCTTATCTGATGAAAGAAAAATACAAGCTAAAAGTTGTAGCTCATATAAAAGCTGGAGCTTAATAAATACTGCAATTACCTATCTAACTGTTTCCCACATAGCTGTAGGACACCAGCATATTTTCCTCTCTGCTGGCACATATCTCTTAAGGAAGCTTCTTCCCACTAAAACCAACTGTATAGTAAAGGGGAAAAAATTAGTTACTGCTAAGTGCATTACTCAGCTTCTATGAATGCAGAATTTTAAAGCCAACTGTCTTGTAAACAAGAAAAAAAAAAAGAGTATTGCTCTTGCCTAAGTAAACATTACACATTCACTTACGAAACTACTGGATATTAGTGTGGAAATATTATTTGAAACAAATAGCAAACAAAAGTGATAATCAGCCTTACAGCTTGTCACAAAGAACTCATTGCTTGCTCAGCTCACTCAACATGTGGAAAATTTCAAAGACAGTAAGCAACTTCTCCTCCTAGAGTCTCACTAATTAGCTTTGACTTGCTATTCCTTCCATGTATACAGAGAACATTGACTTCATAGATATCTCTAGCACTGCAAGATTAAATAATCTGTAAATACTGTTCCTTTGCACAGCAAAAAATGGGTTATGTATTTAACACAGGCAAAATATAGCTAAAAAATCTATCCCATGGTCATCAAAATATGAGCTACCAGTGTCAAAATATGAGCTATCAGTGTCAAAATATGAGCTATCAGTGTCAATTTGATTAGAAGTATTAAATAAATACATAAAAGTGTATAATGCCATGGTACAACTACACAGCTGTTCACATAGGAATAAAGGTGAAAAGAAAACACACAGCCTTAAGTCCCTCCTGTCACCCATGTGTGTGTAGTGTATTGTGAAATGATGGACATACTGTGCATGCTTAACTCTGAACTAAGAAATACCTAGAAAATGTAGATGGCTTTTCTAGCACCTTAACAAAGCATAGATAGATTGATTACAGAGCATCAGATAAAGATAGTGGATTATTTTGTCACAGCTATGAGGCTTTTAGGAAGGGGAACTAATTCTTTAATGTGCCAACTGTTATAGTAGAAGAATTCAGAAAATATTTCAAACATATGAAGCCATTCTTCTGAAATAAAAGCAACAGATTTCATAGATCTGGGGGTTGGACTGGCTGATCTTTAAAGGTCCCTTTCAATCCAAACTATTCCATGGTTCTATGAGTCTGTAAGATAAAGGTGAATTCAGGATGATTGCTCAGAGCTTAGCTGGTAATGTACCAGTGAGATCACTGCTTAATGATACAGGTGATGGGTGGCTGTGGAGTATGGGGCATACTGCAGTAGAGAGGAGAATGCAGAAGAGACTGAGAAATTTCAGGCTTGCTCCCTCCTGGGGGAAAAAAGAGAGAGTTGTTCTTTATAACCTGTACAGCACAGAGAGGTTAGCTGTGGAGAAGAGACTT
The DNA here is from genome assembly GCF_000695815.1 of Acanthisitta chloris. Lineage (NCBI taxonomy): Eukaryota > Metazoa > Chordata > Aves > Passeriformes > Acanthisittidae > Acanthisitta > Acanthisitta chloris. The sequence continues at coordinate 36,063 of NW_008673873.1, read as the reverse complement.
TATAAATTGCCAGAAATATATCTCTGTTAAGCCTCTGATTTCTGGGACTGTGCAGAGTTATAAATGAGCCCATAGTTCCCAGCCTCATCTTCAGGAGGTTTCTCCTGAGGGTCCAGACTGAAGGATGAAATGATCCTTAAGAGAGAAACATGCACTGACTGGCAAGTAGGTGTTTTTTCCCCTAGAGGTATTTTGTGTGAATTCTTCCTGGGGCCCAATGGTTATTCACTTTTCTTTGCTTGCTATCATGCACTGGAAGAAGTATATCATATTCTTGGGCACTGAGGGACGAGATCCAGGATTATTCTGCAGTAGCTGGTATTTCCTCTGCAGTTTTGATGGGCAAGAGTTGTTGAGTTTCACATTGTTTGACTAGGTGCAGTCTGGATGTGATCAGTACACTTTAGACCACAGGGAGTTTGCTCCTGATCACATGCTTGGTGGGACTGGAGAATGGTTTGAACACTAGGATGGACAGCTCTCTCTGCCAGGAGACCAAGTTGGAGGCTGTTGGAAATTTCTGTAGGAAGGTTAGCACTGCAGCAATGACTGAGGTCAGTTAGTGACTCTTCAGGAGTTCAGCTGCTGTGACCTGTCATGATGTGCAGATGTGAGTTCTGGGGTACAATCTTGACAAAGGTTTGGGTTCTGCATCAGGATCATGCTGCCCATGACATTTACCAGGCACGTCCAGGAGAACACCCTCTACACAGAACCAGGAAAAGATTGTTATAGACTCATTCTAGAGGAGTTACTTCTCATCCACTGACACATTAAATGAGTGAATATTTTAAATTTTCATAGGTAAGCACTTACACAGATTATTGGCCTTTGCGGAACAATTTTATTAGTGATGTTTTATATTCTTTGTTATGAGCAATATAAATATGAAATTTTTTGTTTATGATAAAGGTCTTTTCTTCAAGAAAAAAGGTCCTTAGCATATGTTAGAAATGAGGGTGACAAGTTAGGATAAGAACCAACAACTCTCAACTTCTGTATGTAGTGAAATAACTGCTAACAAGCATCTTTGCTTTTAGCCTACTTTTGTCTGCCTGCAAAGAACTTTGCTTGTCAAGAATTGTAGGTACCTACTCTTCAAGTGGAAAGAATAGCTGTCCTCCAGCCTCCCACAGGGCGAGCTGAGAATTATAAAGATCTTTTGGAGAACCTAAGAAAGGCTTTAGCCCCTTCAGCAGCTGAATGAGGCTTCACAATAAAAGTGCAAACGCACGTGCTGCAGCTCTCAGTGAAAAGCTGTCAGGATGCCACAGTCTTTGCAGTTTAAAATTCAGCTTTTCCAGGCACCCTCCTGCACTTCCTAAGTGCTTCTGATGAACAAATAATTTCTGGCATAGCTCTTGATAATTCTTGACAAATATTGGAAAATTATAATCTCCCGTTATGAATGTGAATTAAATGGGTGTGCTGGAAGCTTTCCTTTCAGCACATAGCACGCAGCAGTATGGGCAGGGGCTGTCTCAAACGAGCTACAAAATTGTTAGCTATGAACATTACAGGCTGCCTCCACTCGGTCGAGTTCCTCGTGGGGATGAGAACCTTTGCACATGATGACAACTACAGTCAGTGCCAAATTCCTCAGCATGAGCAGTAGCAGCTTCTGAGCTTCTTTATTGCCCAGAATAAGTAATCACTGCTTGGGACACAGAGATTTGTACTTCTAGAGCAGTGTGAGCTGCTGGATGGGAGTGCAAAGTGTGGGGCTGGAAATCAAAGATTCCCACTCAGAGTGCTGTGAAGTCACTACCCTAACACCACTCATCTTCCCAAGGAGAACTCATCACCCAGTTCTTCCTGCACATTCTCCCCCTCCTTCAGTCCTGCTGGCTTCTCTTTGCACTTGCCAATTCCTTCTTCAGTGACACAATTGGCTCTCCCATACCATTCATCATAGCTTCATCTCCCTTTCTCCCCCCTGCCCCTTCCCTTGCACCCTTCTGCCTTTACTATGTGTGCTTCACCTTTTCTCTCCTTGGTTATCCTTTCCTCACTCCAGCTGCCCTGGACCTTTAGTTTCTCATGTCCTTCTGGACCCTCTTGCCAAGGGAGGGACTTTGCTGAAAAGGTCTGCCTGTCTGACAGGACAAGGGGCAGTAGCTGTTCTGTCTCCTGCCTTAGAGCTTGCTTTAAAAATGCTGTATTCCTAGGGCTGAGGCATTCAAAACATACATATCGTATAGAGTCAGGAGTATGTCTAATCCCATTACACTTTCATACCTTCTCTTCTGTCCTGACACCAGGAACTGGGCAAAATTTCCATTTACCCATTTTGCATCATCCTGTGTGTTCTCTGCCCAGTCTAGCTGCAGTCTCTCCTAGGGCATATGCACATGCAGCCAGAAGTTGAGGGAGCAGAGCCCAGTTTCCTGCTGTCCACCCCAGGGAGAAGAGAGGAAAAGCTGTGACCAGAGTGACTGCACAGAGAATTCAGTCAGTTCCCAGCCTCACACCTTCCCATTCCTCCCCTGATCCAGGAACCCTCCAGCTGTCTCTGTTTACTCCTGCCTTCCCTGTGGCATCTTCATATAGTCTCTGTTCCTCTTTTGCATGCCAGAGAGCATGTTATCTGCAGCCCTCTATTCTTCTGTTCTGTTAGACTGGGCATGCCTAGGCTCCTTCAAGCTCTTATCCTGCCAAGGCAATGAAAGATGGTGCATTCATTGCTTTCCCTCATTCACACCAACCTTAACAACAACAAAATCCTTTCTGCCTCAGCCTTGTTCCTCTGTGCAGTTTTCAGCTGATTTTTATTAGACCTGTGTTTGTCATTTGTGAGACTGACTGCACAAAAAACTGCAGGTGTAAATTTAATAAAAAGACATCAGTAAATATTACTGCACTCAGCACCCTGATTTTTATAACATGTAAAGTAAAGCTGGCTCTCCACATCACAGGCAGCAAGCAAGGCTTTCATTTCAAGGTTAGGTTCCTAGATCCTTTTCCAGGTAAGACACTAAATACAAATATCCATGAAGTTTCTGTAAGGAAAAGAACAGACATCTCAAACTAGTGTGGTGTCCTACTGTAGCACTTACACGATTTTTCAGAGCCAGATGAAAGCATGACAAATGGGTGAGAGGAAGGTTCAGTCAGTTGCAGGGGGGGAAAAAGCCACAAAATTTGTCCTCCTG
>NW_008673873.1:22863-32891 GCF_000695815.1 Acanthisitta chloris | reverse complement strand
TGCATGACAAATGTGCAGGCATCATCTTCCCAAGCTGGAAGGAAGAACAGGAAGAATGTGGGAGAAGCAAGATGAAGCCAAGACCGTGATGGAAGGATTTAGGAAATAAGCCCCTCCTTTATGGAAGGATCTGGGCTACTGATAGATATCCATAAGGGAAGTGGTGGTGAGGAAAGCAAAGGTGGAAAACATGTCAGGTATGCTAAGAGAAGGCAGGACAGCAAGACATGGGATGCAGGTTCTGTAAAAAACCTTGTGTGAGTGAGATGCTGTGCATCTATACAGGCTTACATGACCTTTTACAGCCTTCAACATAGATGTTTCTGAATTTGATCAAGTCTCCATACTCTTGGTTTTGTCCTCTTTCTCTTTCCTGGGCTGTGATGCTTTGGTGTTAGAGAAGGAAAGCAGACCAGTGTGTGGCTTGCAGTCTTGCTGCCCAACATGTTTAATCTTCTACCAGTGCTGACAGTTTGTCCTATCAATAGCCAGAGGTGCCATTTCTGGTATGATAATGGTGAACAACTACAGTGGTGTGACAAAAAATGAGGTTCCTGGAGTCTTCCATGCACTCTTAGGAATCTCTGCATAGCCTCCTGACCAGCTACCTGCATGTGCTTGACAGAGCAGAGGTGAATTGTGGAGTTGGAGACCACATGTGGTAAAATAAAGCATCTCAGCTCCCAGCAAACAGAGGCTAAGGAAGAGTGTACAGCAGACATAAACAGTTGTGTTCAAGAATATTCAGCTGCATTTAAGCCTTTTGGACTTTCACAGTATATAATGGATGAGTGGGAAGGCAGGTTCCAGTGGACATGCAATCATCATAAAGCAAAATTTGCAAGTTCAGCTTGTGTTCATCTTTAAACCAGGGAGAGCAGCAGCTTTTTTGTCAGCTGGGTTCAACTGCCTCACTCATCTCTGTCTCACCCCTCCTCCCACTCCTGTGTCCTGACACACACAGCTGTGCACATTCAGAGGAAGCTGGGAAAGGAGAGAGGGTGATCATTAGGCTTTCTAGATTCCTTGTTGTCAGTCCCTCAAGAATTTGCCTTGACAGTCCCTCCTGAGCAACCTTTCTCCAAGATGCCATAGGAAATCTTGACATATGGAAGGCAAACAGCTATGGGCATGAATGCAAACACACCAGCTTATGCCATCTCAGCTAAAGGATCCTTCAGAGTTTGCTAATATCAGAATCATAGTTGCCCTTGACAATGCAGGCTTGGAAAACTATCATCAATTTTGTGTATGTCCTCCCTGAGAGTCTCAGTTCTATGTGCAAGTCCAGTGGATGATCCTTGTGGCTCTGAACAAGTCCATCATGAACATGCAAATGGCTTATCATGACATGGACTTCTACTTTTAATCTGGTGGAGATTCTACCCAAGCAGTAGGCAGCTGAAGATTAAGCAGTAATGAGCAGTTTCAGGCAATAGCAATATGAATGTTTATACTACTTGGCATATATCTACAAATACATTTATTTACATTGTAAGCTAACTGAATCAAAGTGCCTACTGGAAAAAAGCTTGTGAACATGCAAGTAGCCCCTGAGATCTGCAGCAAGCTGGACCAGTGGGACAACAGAAGGTTTTCTTAAACATATTGACAACAGGCCCTGAACTAAAAAGCTACAGTCAATGGATTTTAACAGTTTACAGACCAGGATAGATAAACAAACAAAACTTTGCATGGCTATGTGCTCGATTTCCTTGTTTACCACAAGGCTATATCTTGAAGAGTCACATTGCAGCTCTATTTTTAGGCAAAATTTATGGAGAGGAACCACGATACCCAGAGCTCCTATGAGCTGTGCGTTTCCCAGGGAGACCTCAGGGAGCAGCTGATGTCTTGTTTGCTCTTCCAAAGAGGGTAACTCTGAGCCTCCTCTTTCCAGGCACATCCTCTAAGAAAGGCAACGGAGGATGTTTCTTCCTCACAGCCCTGGATATGTGTCAGGGGCATCCTCACTGGTGGGCAGTGCTGCCAGCACCAACTCTGTGCCACACAACCCATAAACAAGCTGCCAAGATCTGCTGGATGGAGCAGAAATTGCATGTTGCAAAATAAACTTGAAGTTTAATCATTCTTGAGGTAATGTACTTAAGAAGGAAATGAAACCTGTCTCTAGAAGAGTGATGTGTTTGCCTGTTGTCTGGGGGACCGAACACTGTGAAAAGGCAGCAGCACCTGTAAAATGTTGTGCAGCTCAGAGGGTAAAACTTGCCTTTTACTGACTATAGATGTAGTGATAGAAACCATCTCTTGGTGCAAGACTGGATTAAAAATGAAAGAGTTGATACGATTATACCATAAAATTCAGTCATACTGAAAACAAAAGCAAAGCCCACGAAGGATTTACATGAATCCTTCAAGAGACATTAACCTCATGGAAAAGCTGCTTCACTTTGTCTGCAAGTGTTTCACGGGCAGGAGGGTTTAGTGCTGAGGAAGCACAGAGTTTATTTAAACTTCCCCTTCAGCAGTTGTAGTTGGGTTTGAAACATCCCCACGTCCCCTCAGGGGCTCCTGGGTGAAGGTGATGATTTTGGTTCAGGACCTCAGGGGATGTACAACTCTCACTGCCCTGTGAAGAGAGGTAATCTGACTGACAGGACTTGTACATGGTATATCCAACAGAAATAAATCAATTTAGCAAACAGTGGTTTTCCCTTTCCCCCTCAGTGTGTTCATGGACACTGTGCAGCACTTGCAGAGGTCAGGCCAAGCAGTTGTCACCCTCATAACTTCCCATTTTCAGTCACACTTGACAAAACTGGGGTTTCTCTCCTCCTGGAAAGACCAATGTCTGGGTCTGCTCAAATTCACTATGTAAACAAAACATTGGGTGATGTCCTTGTGGCCATTTGGGAGTGTAAAAATGGCTAAGGATGTTTGTTTGAGCTGCTCTAGACAAGGGCAATTATCCCCATGGCACCCACCTCTGTGCTCCCTAAAAGCAGCCAAAAGGCCTCTCTGAAGAAAACACATGTTCTAACATCCACGTTTGGACAGGTGACTCACCCTTTAGCTTTTATTTCATTTGCCTCTTTCAAAGACAGAAAAAAAGATGATGATGACTTGCTAACAAGACTATGTTATAATTTCAACATGTTAAATATAATATGTACTAATACTATATAATAGTTATAAAATATAAATTAATATCATTATTATAAGTATCTGAAAATGGAGCTGGAATAATTTTCAGCAGCAGAGAACCCAATGTTTCAATGTTCAGTCCTTATAATGAAGATATATTTCATTTAAAAATGTTCAGCGATGATTCAGTTTACTCAAGGCCATTTGTTTGTTTTCCTCTTCGAAATAATACATTTCTGTTTGTACCTCTTACCTCTACACTGAGTAAATGTAAGAGGGATGTCCATGAAATCTCAGGAATTACATAACAGTCAAAATTTCATGATTACAGATTTGCATTTGTCAAATTCTTTTTTGCATTTAATGTGAATTCCTGGTCATCCTGAAATCATTGACAGCTTTTTAGTAGCTTCAATGGGGCTAGGACATCAAAGCAGACACATTCCAGATAGATGAAGACAAAACACCCCACAGAAAAATAAAACAATCACTTTGCTACCAGAAAAAAAAAAAATCTATCAACTACAATTAAACTCAGTATGTTGCATGCAGAGGTAATTCCTGCAAAAATATGGGCAGCTCCTACCTCTTTTTGTACCTATTTGATGATAACAACATCTTATAACCAGTATAGACCCACAGCTGCATTTTCCCTTTCTTGGTAGTTTCAAAGCACTCTGGTTTTGCACCTGACAGGCCAAAAGCATATACATTCTAATCTTGTCCAAAAGAAGATTGTACCAATTTATCTCAATCTCTTCTAAATTGGAGTAGTTAAATTGATACGTGTGTGTGTGCAGCTGGTGGTGTTGATCTACACTTCTCCTTCAATTAATCTCTCTGGCAGTTGCAGCACATCCTGCCCACCAGCCAGTCCCCGTGTGTGCTTGGGAGAAGTTCAAAGGCTGTGACTAGAAAAGGACTGGGCTGCAAACAAGACAAAGCAGAACTGAAACTGAAGTCCCAATGTGTTTTGCTTATTGCTCAGACCTCCTTTGCAGTATGACATCTCACCGTGCCCCAGATTAGGAGGCTTGTCACCAGGGACTGTCTGAAGCCTGTCTCATACACCACGTTTTCTAATGCTGTTGAAACACATTGCCCTTTCTAGACGTGTAGTGCAGAAACAATTAACAGCAACGATTTGTCTTTACAGGACTCGAGGTTAATAACCACCTTTAAACTTCTGCTGACAGTCATTCTCACCTTTCTCCTTAGGACTGAATTTGACCACCATTCAAGCAGACAGATGCTGGCACTCCCATCACTCTAAGTAGTTCTGCTCATCCTAAGAATCTTGTCCCTGTCCCTGGGCTCCCTGTTTCTACATGCTATTGCAAATATTTGTGCAGTTCCACAAGGAACTCATAGAGCTGGGAAGGAAAAAAAGCCAAGAAAGACAAAAGGTTGCTCCGAACCATATCAATCTCCTGACACTACTCTGCCACGTGGCTATAGAACCAATTTTTCCAGCAGAGGGGAGGAGGTAGCATGTCTGAGTATGATAGTCAGAGGCAAGGGGAGAGGAGCACAACACCTTTCAGTGGCTGTACTGACTGAGAGCATTTGTCAAGGTGTACAAACTTCAGTTCAACCTTTTATTTCGCATGATGCTTCCTCTGAAAGAATTCTTCACTGTATTTGTCCTGTTGACTAAGTACATCTAGTGACATCTCACCCTGGGATGACTCTTACTGCCACACAGGAGTCCTGGCCACTGGGGTTCAACCCACATTACATCAGATACTCAGTGATAACAAATGGGCAGAAACACTTAGCCATGGCCTATCTGAAAGGCAGGGGTAACCCAAAAGCTTGTTTGTGCTTATATGTGCCTGTAATTAAACCACGAGCACACTGAAGTCTTAATCCAATTGAAAGTTCTTTGATTACAGCATTTAAAAATGTGCCTTCATTACAAACTCAGCAGGCCCAATTAATTTGCTATTATAAACATCAGTAAGTGCTATAGGAAAATCAGGACAGCCTGGAGGATTTGGGGATGGTAACTGCTCCTGAGAAGGATACAGATGTGCTGCTCAGGAGTGGAGCTGATCAGAATCTGCTACCAGGCAACCCAGGACCTGAGAGGAACCTCCTGGGATGAGGGGCAGGACTTACATCATCTCATCTTCCAGAGGGAGAAAAGACATGTGAGTGCCTCCCCACCACTGCCTGCTCTGAGCACAGCCAGAGCAGCCCCACAGGACACAGAGCAGGGACATGTGCTCTTTTCCTCAGGGCTACAAAAGGGCCAAGCACTGGCAAATGACTTTGGTTGAAAGTCTTTCAAACTGGCTTTGTCACATGCATAGGTACAAGATAAATGGGGACATCTCATTTAACAAAACAAAAGGCCCCAGCCCCTGGCTTTGTGTTGGTCTCTTTGGCTCAGGGCAGAGAAGTCATGATGGTCATGAAAATGATATGACAACAGAAGCCTCTCTGACTCAGCATGGTCTTTGTTCCTACACCTGCCTTTTTGTTGAAGCCTTATTTGATTTCCCTGGGATAGGACATAGGCTTGACTCAACTAAGCTCTGGCTCTTGCATGTAGTTTTTTCACCAGCTGCTTTGCTGGTCCATTCTTAGTTCTGGATACCAAAGGAACAGGACCTGAAGGGTGAGGAAATGCAGGTAACGTATTTCTCCATGTTTGCAGAATCACATGCACATTCTCATCACAAAGCAATAACTAAAAATTGCATCAGACTCAGAGGGAAAGGTACTGATGAAAGAAGGAACTGCATTCCATTCTCCCAAGAACAAAAAGCTTTTGAAAGAAGAAGTAAACTGCCACAAATTCAGCTTTGCCCTGGACTGATGCAGATACTTCTATGCAGTGATGCTGACCACACAGCTGAGCCTTGACACTTGTAATGAAGTTTGCTTTGGTTTCTTTTGCCATTAGCATCTTCAGATTTTTTAATTTTTTTTTTTTATTTAGAAAAGTGTCGTTTGGCTCCCTCTGAAGCCAAAGGTAGATGCTACTCGATTTTCATTCTGAACCTCAACCAACATTTAGGGCTGTGTAAACCCACGAGGCAATAATTGTCCAGCAGTAGCACTGTGCTGTTCACTGTGGAAGCCCAGGCTGCTGTTAGAGAGTTTTGCCAGGTATGAGAAAGTGCCAACACACCTCTGTCTCCCGAGGGCATAAAGAGACACAACATTCTTTGCTGCCAGAAGAAACCCCTTGTGCAGGCACAGTTACGCCAGCAACATTGGCAGCACTCCCTTTACTCCCAGGGCTGGTGGAGCAAAGGTTGGAGGATTTACCTGCAGCAGGATTGTTTTATCAACGCAGAGCACAGGTTAGACTTTCATGCAGCTGCAGTACCAGAAGTGGCACCTCTTGTGCTTGACCTTGATGTCTGTATGTTTTATTTCTTTCAGCAAAGGTTTTGACTGCTGATGTCGACTCACTCATTCTAGGGCTGCTGCTGATGGGATATTTAGCATATTAATGGCAAGAAACACTCTTCAGAGAGATTTTTAAACAGTCACACTTCATCAGAGGTTGCTAAACTTCCCTTGCATTATTTGATGAAATACTATGCAGTCTAATCAAAGTGCATTTATTCTTAACATGTCTGAGATGCTCATAGAAGTGTAAAATATATGTTTAAGAACAAGTTATTCTCCCTCCTTAAATCTGGGCTTCATCTGATGTTTTATTTAAAGGAGGGGTCACAATGGCCATTGCATAATAACATTTACCTGGTGTAAAAACTATGCAGTCCTGTAAGATTTTTGAAAGGAGTTAGGCATACACTCTGACAGCTCCTTTCTCCTTCAGAAGAGTGCATATCCCTTTACCTCTGCTTCTGCTTGGGATGAGGAAACATGCAAAGCAATGCTGTCATTTAAACACTAATATTTGATAATATTTGATCCTGCAAGGGTTAAATGGTGTCGTTGCACAATTTCACTTCCTCTCCAACTGAGAGAGAGCTACACTGTATGAAATAATTTGTTTATATTCCTTTCCTATTCCAGACAGGGTTACAAAGCACATTAACATGACTACTGTGTCAAGCACTCTTGCATTCCTTTGGCATGAAGCAATTTAAAATTAATATTTTGGGAGGTTTTTATTCCCCTTGACCTCTTCTCAAAATGAAAGTGATCCTCAGAAAATTTTGCATTAGATAAGTAATTGGCCTGGATAAAAGCCTTTGCCCTGTAGAAGCATTTTCAAGTGTTTGGAGTGATCAACTCTGCCTCTGGAGACCAGTAATCCAGCAGAGTGCCCGACTCTGTCTGTGGCAGAGACGATAGATGCACAAGTTCAGGTGTGAATTTCAAGAGAGTACAGTTTAGGCTACTGTTAAACAATCACCTCGGATAATGTAAAGGAAAATACTTTCAAAGAAGAAGTTTTATGAAGTCTGTAAGCCTGTTGGACCATAGATAAATGACTGCTGGAAGAAAAGCTCACTGACAGCTCTCTGCAGCAGTGTGTGAGGCTGTGCTGTGGATACATTCAGTGTAAGCACCTGAGTGGGGACAAGAGGGAAATCGAGGATGTACAAGGCTAATTCCAGACTCTGCTCTAAGATGCTCAGAATTCATGCTCAGGTTGTATTCTCTACTCAGTTGCACAGGAAATAGTGACAAGATTAGTGTCAAGCTACAAGAATTCTTTTTAGGTTACTACAGGGAATGAAAGCAGGACAGAAGAGTCAGGGGAAAGGTATGGGAAGGGAAGAGAGATGCTGGGAGCAGAAAGAATTTATTCTACTATTCTAATTCTCCTATGTAGCCTTCTTTGGGCAGCCTAGTCTTGCTCTAGGGACAGCTGTACCAGCTGTAATTTCACACAGGTCCTTTGCCTGGCCCTTTGGTATTCCCTGCTACCTTATTCCCTCCAGACAAAATAAGCAGGACACATGTCTGCAAGGACTAAATATCTGTTTAAACAGTGCAGATGATGATCCTGTGGAGAGAATGGCCTTGTTTCTTATCTCCACCACTCCACCTCTGCTTTGCCATGGTGGCATGTGCTGTTTTGATGCTGCTCCTCTCCCACATCCTGAATTGTCTTTCCTCTGCCTGCCTTGAAATGAAGACAGGTAGCAGCCCAGCCCAGGACAGCAGGCTGCCACTCAGGTTTTTCCAGCAGGGATTTAAAAGGAAGGTGGGCAATTCGTTGTGTGGCAGGACTGGAAAAGGCTCTTCAGCTAGAGCAGAGGTGTTGCAGTGAAGATTCCTTGCAGTGGAGAAATACTTGAAGTTCTTAATTTCAAGGAAATTGTTGGTAGTTTTTGTGGATTGTGTGCCAAAGTTATATTATGCATGTGTGTTCAAATATAGGCCATGATATTTGCTTATCAGCAGGAGAGCATTTGTGTGTGACAATGCTCTCTTGCATCTGTTCCCTGGGATGTGCCCAAAGCAACTTCTCCATGCACTGTATAAAAAAAAAATTCCCCTGAGCTAACTTCTTTTAAAGATGTCAACTCAAAATTTTCTCCCGTTGTTTTCTCTAACGCTGTCACCTATCTTCATACCAATTTTCTTAACTCACTTGCAACCACCTGCCCTTGACGTGCAGGAACTTGGTCTCTGGGCAGTGTGGAGGTTCCAGACATGCAGGAAAGGAAACACCATCACGTGGCATTAATTGGGTTCCTCCACCCCAGGAACATGCAGCCAATTCAGGCCATGTTCAATAGACACAGATTCAAACTACTGAAGGAAGGAAAAGTTTGTATAATGCTGGATGGGGAGTAAATAATAAAGTCCATGATGACTCAATGGGCAAAAGCAACTCTGAGAGCTTACAGAGTCCCTGTGGAGGAGGATATGGAGAGATGAAAGACTCATGATTTACACTTAGTGTTTGAAAGACATATAAACAAATCCTAGTTAAGTCCCTCTGATAGGTGAATCACTGCCACCAGTATTAAAATGTCAAATGATACTAATGTTCAGAATGATTGCTGAGATGGCAGTTCTTCCCTAAATCCCTGTTTTCAGTTGCTCCATATCTTACCTTTGGAAGTGAAATTTTTCCATTAGCCTTGACTTTGAAATGAAAAATGGTGGACTTTCAAAACTCAATTTCAAACAATGCTACCCAGCATAAAATAGACTCTGTTCTTCTGAAAAATGTGTGGCTGCCTGACATTTTCTAGCAAAGCTGCTGGCTTTATGATTTTCAGTCTTATGATTCTGACAGGTTGGGAAAAATGTGCAAGGAGAAATACTATACAGATATTAGGGCTTAGGAAAAATTGCTCTGCATCTGGCAAAACTTGATTTTCATTTTTTGTATTCAGAATAAAGGAATTACTGGTGACACAGATGCTCTTAGAGAGTTTTGCAACCATTCTTTCAGCGACAAATCATTACCTGATTTTACTAACGAGGTTATTTGGAAGCATCACACAGCTCCTGTATAGGCATGATAACACAAGTCTCTTGTCTCCTGTGTGAGAAGTGCTGAGATGTGCCTCCTGTGAAGCCCAAAGCCCAGCTGACCCACCACCTGTGGATGGGTTTGTAGTGCTGGAGCCTGGGGAAGGCAAACACTCAGGGTGCAGCAGAGACAGGACTGCAGCCTGAGCAGAATGAATTGCAGGTCTTGTGGTCATCTTCAGAGACTGTGCTCGCTGTGGCCTGGATAAAATAGCTCCCAATGGAATTTTAAAAAATAAGGATTTTTTTCAAGCTCAACAAACATTTGGGTGGCAGAGAGGAAGTGCTCTGGTGGTGTGTGGAAAGGACTGCCTGAGAGTGATGATTCCATCGACTGACATTTTCGCCTGCAATCATAGTTCTAGGTCAGCTGCTCAGCTGTGGTTACCAGGAAAGCAGAAGAGAGCAGAAGGGTTGCCAGAAAGCAGGTATCCTGCCTCTGGAGCTGGGGTTTCTCTCCATGCCCTGCAGGCTCACCAGGCTCACTGGTAAGGCCGATG
>NW_008673873.1:17695-22853 GCF_000695815.1 Acanthisitta chloris | reverse complement strand
CTGAACCTGATTGAAGAGCTTCCAATTAACAGCTCAACAATAGCAGGGGGCTGAGAGACACTGGAAAGGCTGACAGTGGGCCACGTTTTACAAGTCTCACAGCAGAGGGGTGTGTTTTCACTATATTTTATACTAAACCCTTTCATACATAGTTAAGGACATGCCATTAGGCATATTCTCCACCTAGGCAGCAACCTCTGGCCAGCACAGATTCATTTTGTTTCAGCAAAGTGCTTAAGAACATACTTAACTTTAACCACCTGAGCTGTCCCACTGGAGCCACGGAGATGACTCATGGACTAAAGTTAGGGCCTTGCTTGTGTATCTTGCTGACTGAGCTTCTGCAGTATCTACTGCCAGATGTTTGGGAGAGGAAATGAAAGAAACCCTGTAGTGGACAGTTAAGGGAGTAATTTACTAACAGAGGAAACTTTGTATTGCTTCCAAATATCTGAAAAGTGATCTAACATGACTGTAGGTATTTTGGTAGTCCAGATGTAGGTTGAAACCATTCTTAGTCCAGTTCAGGGTTTAATCTTTTATGTATTTTTCTCCTGGATTTTTCTCTAATGCTCCAGTCTGTCCAAATGGGCTTTATAAACTTTATGAGTTTATCCTAATCTAAGTGTGTATTAATATTCATCATGCAGTTATAATTAAATACAAAATTGCAGGGTAAGAACATATAATAGAAGAAAGAAAAAGGCTATGCTCAGTGGATGTAATAATGCATTGTAGCCAGGCTTGAGTAAAAGATGGTGGAATTTCCAGTGTACCTCTACTTTTGCAATCCATACACTGGTTCTCTTTTCTTTCTTCCTTTCCAAAATACTCATCTCTCACTTGGATTGTCTTTCAAAATCTCCTTAAGGGAACACAGCACAATCTCTGCACAAACAGCACAGGGTCAGGATAGTGTTAACAGGAGACTTCAGCCTGGAAATCTCACAACAATTTCCTATGCCATAAGCTGCACTCGTTACAATAAGGCCTTTCATTCAGATTATACAACCCCACACTGGTCAGCTCAGACCCTGAGTTTTAAAGGCAACCCTTCCCACAAACCTCACACAGGCAGGACACCTCCAATGTATTCTCTACAGGTTGGATGAGGCAATGTCACTGGTTAGGATCTCCTGCATTTTGTAGAAGTGCTGTCTGTCTAGCTCTGGGTTTCCTGGAGTTTTAGAGGGAAGCATTGCAGACTTATGACAAGCTGTCACAAGCTGAGAGACAGTAAAAGATTTATTAGGGGAACCTCCTTCTCCTCAAACACAGCTTTCTTTTAGGATTGATACTTCATTTCTTCTTGGTGCCACCTCCAAGGGCTCTAATTTCCCAAGTGACAGCAATAGAATAAAGCTCACCATCTCCTGTCTTCATCACCAGTGTGGACTTAGCCCAGTGCCTGCTGAAACCTCCCCAGACTGTTCACACACTGATGACCATCTCAGATCTTAGCTGAGCTGTTCCATTTGCTGGCAGCTTCTGCAGAGGTCAGTCCTGGCTGGGTCTAACACTTATTTACACACAGGCTGCTCCAGCACAGGCCTGAGACAGGCTAGAAGGAGCCTGTGCAGGAAGCCTTGTCTCTCTAATGCATGGCAGGGGGACTTTATTCTGCAGGGGCATGGAGGCCTTCACGACAGCCCTTTCTGCAATCACCAGCTTTGTTTTGAAAAGCATTGGAGAAATAGCACACGAGAGGCCACACTCAAAATGTAACCAACTGCTTTAAATTCCTTCTGTATGAGTTCTGCCTTTCCTTAACGTCTGTGGGAACTCTGCCAGTAACTGCCCTTGCACTACAGTTTCTCCCTTTGTATTAGTGTCCAGCAAAGCCTGATCTCCTCATTAACTCAGAAGATGGCACAGCACTGATTTCTAGTTTGAAAGAGCACACAAAGATGCTGTGAATATGTACCTTATTCTTGACCTTAACTTTCATCCTATATGACAGCTACTTTCAGTTATGTCATATCCTATACTGCAGACCTCTCTTCCCTGCTAACACTGAAAGGGAAACTAAGGCTTGTTGTTTCTCTGAAGTCCTACAGCTACCCTTAATTTCCATCCAGAGAAGCCCTTCCCACTATTTACTGTGTCCAGAAAAAAGACCATAGATAGCAGTGAACAAAACACTGATATTTTAGAAAGTTCCCCCACTGCTGTTCAAGTAGGTGAGCCAGGAAGAGAATATATAGCTACAGTTCTTCAGTTCCACTAGGCAGCCCTAATGCCTGAAAAGCTCTCAGACTGTATTCAGTTGTTACTCAGCTTTCAGCCTACTTACATGCCTATATAACAATCACAGCCACCATCAGTGCTGCTCCATACAGAGGCTAAAATATAACTCAGGACAAAAATTAAATACTCAGCTGGGCAGGGACCTTCAAGAAGATTATATGCTCTTTCCTTTGGTGGGGAAGGAGAGTTTCTGCAGCAGGTAGTTCCTCTCTTCTGTGGCTTCTGAGCAGGGTTTGAGCAAAGAGCTGTGCCTCTGGGGAATCCTGGCCTCCCTCTGGGCAGCTGCTGTCAGGACCAGCAGCTCTTGCACAGAGGTTTCTCTGTCTGGGAAAGCTGCCCTGGGTGCTGAGCTGTCAGTCTGCTCAGAGCTTTGCAGTCTGAGCTCACACTCCTAGGCAGGTGGGTCAATAATACTAAGAACTTTATTAAAAAATAGACCCAGGCTCATCCATATACAGCAATATAAAATTGTTTCAGGGCACACGACCTTTCAAAATGTAATAGCTTGCACTTGGCACTGCTTTACCTTCCAGTCTACTGAAGTGCCTATGTAATGTGCAGACCCACCATGGGTCTTGCAGGTAGGTTTAACCACAGTATCTTCCCAACTCCAGGTTCTTTGCTGCAGGCATTGGATTTGTGACTTTGGTACTATTTTCAGGCTCACTCTGGTTTTGGTTTATTTATTTATTTTTTTAATATTACTGTGTCATTTATGGGTGAATTGTTTCACACATATTTCTGAGAAGAAAATTTGTCTTTATAAATGTATAGACACATGTAACAAATTAAACCGGTAAACTAAAAATAGTCTCATCTTACCCAAGTAAAGAGACTGCACTACAAACAGCTTAATTGCAAAAGTGTCTTGTAATGCTCATTTCATTCTTGTCAACAATGCATCTCTTTAAATGTGGACTGTAAAAATCACACACAATACTTTGGTTCAGGAATCTGCTGGCTGATTTTCTGAATCACTGTTTTTAATATAGGGTCTGTGGGTGTCTAAAAAGGTTCTATATATAATTCTGAAGAGCTATCTCATTCAGTTCCTGCTACTTACTTTTCCAGTTTCTCCTGATTCATTTTTTTAGTGAATGCTGAGCATTTTAAGAGTACAGACTGAGAAAAAATGCTCTATATAGATCATCATAGTTTGCAGCTCTGTGACTTCCCATGAGGTTATTATATCTCAAGCAGTGAGAAACAGCTCTCACAGAGTAAGAAATGATTGCATTGTGCTGCATTATTCAAGCAATTAGAAATCATACTGTGTACAAAATACCATGTCTCTAGGTAGCAATTTTGGGTGTTGTATCATGCCTACTTACGTGTAGCTACAGCAAAATAAGTACTCTGTTAACAATACAACCATTTCAAACCCAACAGACTCAGCAATTCAGAAAAACAACAATATGCTATAATTGCAGTGCACCATTCCATTGGATTTGGACATCATGATTCCCCAATCCAGAGTCTCCTGGATTCTGAATTTCCCTGTCAATAAATTCTCTATCTGGCCAAGAGTGAGGTTTATTTCTTTGAAACCCCTCACAGCAATATTTTATAGCATGGAGAAGATGTGCACAGGAAACAAGAAGTAACATCACTTTCCTTCCTTAGCACTTCTGACTAACTGCTCCAAAATGCCCAAAACCTGGACTTGCATTTTTCTTGGCTAGTACAGCAGACTGCCATAAAACTAAGCAGAACATTTCTAAGAATTCCTGAAGACCTGTAGTCAGCCTTTTTCTTTGGAAAATTAGGTTGTGTCAGCATATTAACTTGAAGCATCGTGTTAAACTCAGCTTTGCAAATTATATAGACATGGGTTAAGAGGGCCAGAGCTAACCAATTACCCAACTCTTAGGGTGGACATCTTTTATAGGCAGCAGTAGAAAGAGACTAATTTGTTTTTAAAGTCAGTTAGGATAGTTTTATTGGTATTGGCTTCATTTGATAAGCTCCCAGGCACTTTACGGTGATATTGATGAAAAAAGGTGGCATGACATGCCAGTGAGGTATGGAGCTGAAAAAGCATGATAAATACCAACCTAGAATTCACATAGTCAGTGCCAGATGTGACCACAGGAAGAAGAATTTCCATCTTGAATGGTTTTGGGATGTGGCTGCTTAAATAGAAAATGTCTTCTGTAAAGGAAAGGTTCAGACTAGATGTTAGGAAAATTGTTTTCACTGTTAGGGCGTTCAGGCACTAGAATAGATTGCCCAGAGAGGTGGTGGAGTCACCATCCCTGGAAGAGTTCAAGAGGTGTCTAGATCTGGCACTGGAGGATACGGTTTAGGGTTTAGGGGTTACAGCAGAGTGGCAGGTTAATGGTTGGACTTGATGATCTTAGAGGTCTCCTCCAACCCTGATGATTCTACAATTCTAAAAAGCAGAGGACCCATGGTGTGTGCTGGTCCAGAGTCTGAAAGCCAGTCCAACTGTGTAGGGTGGGTACATCCATGTCCTAAACCATTTTAAAGCCCAGAGAGCAGCATGATGTTATATCAGTGTTTCCTCAGAGTACAGGAGTGAGGACATGACTCCTGTGCTCATCTGTTTGTAATTGCCCCATACCCCTGGCAGATCACCAAACTCTGGGGTCAGGTCCTCCTGCCCCATAGCTGCCATTCCCTGCATCCCTGGGGAGGCAGGAGACACTCAATGAGTTAAGTCTTGGGGATCCTACTCCATAGCTATGACCTTCAGATATTGCTGAAAGACTTCTTGCCACACGTTGAGGTCATCAGGCACATTTGAGGGGCTCAGGAGCACCTGTGATGGGTAGATGGCTGCAGGACTGGAGGATCCAGTGCTGAAGGGCACAGTGGACCAGTTTGGCCCAGGAATCCCAAGGTTCTGGGATTCAGTGCAAGTTCTTCTCTGACACTGGGTCTCCTCGCA
>NW_008673873.1:282-17653 GCF_000695815.1 Acanthisitta chloris | reverse complement strand
TGAGTGTGAGAGAGGCAGGAAAGCACAAACACTTCTGTATGTAATGTCTACATTTCATAAGACTTTCTGTTACCATGGCAATGAGCATGGTATAAATACCTAGACAGATCTCCCTCGTGGCAGTGCATTCTGCTGCTCCTCTGCTGCAGGGCCAGGCTGTGTACAGACATTTTGATGGGCATCTTCAAACCCTCTCTGGTAAAACTGTCAATGATTTTGTCCAATCTCGAGCCTATAGTCCAGGGAGCAAAAGGACTCATTCCACTTCATTCACCACAACTTACTTTCTGGCTCCTCCAAACAAGCAAATAAATTCTTTTTAAACATAAAGATGGAGGATTGCTTTCTTATTAATTTGTATTCAGGCTAAGCAATCAATAGGAAGAGCTACATTCCAGTTGCTTTAGTTATATTTGAAGTCAGACTCAGCACCAGCATTTCCAATAACAATTTAGTGTGATGAAAAAACTGCTAATGCTGTTGAGTTCTGAGTTGTAACGGAGTTATAACAGATCCAGGTTAGCCAGTCACAGAGGATCATAGCCTTAAGCTGAGTGCAATAATTATTAAGAAAAAAGTGTCTCTGTTTCATAACACAGAAACCCTTCAATTGATTTTTCCAGGATGTGTGCAGCCTTGCATGAGATGCAGACAGAAATAGTTGGATTTTGTTATAAAATATCAACCATGGTCCTATGTGTAGAATCTAAACATCTTATTTTAAAAGGATCACTGCCTCCTAATTCACTTGGCACATACAGTAATGGCAGTGACTAGATTTGTCAGGACATCGTTTTTCCATTCACTCTCTGCTTTTTGAGTGTACAATTGAAAAGAGGAAAACGAAACAGCAGAAAGATATATACGTTTCTTTATATTAGATCTATGCAGGAAGACAAACCACATGAGATGGGAAGAAACGTGTTTTCATTTTGAAATGAGGTTTGCTCTTATGCTGAGGTAGCTAAGTCAAACTCAAATCCAGCCTAGGGCAAGAGAGTTGGTATTTTCCACAGAAATTAGCTGGCTAAGTTATGTACAGGAATCCCACACAGGTTAACCCAACCTGTTGTGTGGAAAACACAATAAAAATGTCAAGCTGTCTGATTTTATCTTATGACAGTTACCAGAAGATCAAGCCAAAATGGAATGAGAGAAATGTGCTTTGAAAAAAATCCATACTAGGATGATTTTCTTCCCATACTCTTCCTGCCCCTGGTAACAAGGGTGTAATATGGAAACAGATGGGGCTGGGAGCAGGAGAGTCATGGAAAAGCCAGGCAATGGGATGAAAGAAGCCTTCCTGGTACCAACACTCACTTCTGACAGCTGATATTTTCCAGAGCAGCACTTATTCTCCCTTTCATTTCGGAATGGCATAGAGAAGAGGCCAGTTGAGCCCAAATGTGAGGGAGAAGCAAAAAAGAGTGAATGTCTAATTGGGATGGGTTTGCAGCTGATATCATGAGGAATAGTTCTTTATTAATCCCAATTCCTTGGCCCTCTTGAAATGAGTTTGCACTTCTTCCTCCAGCAAAAATGTAGTTTCCTCCATCTCCTTGCTCTTCATTTCTAAGCCAAACAATGAAAAATAACAAGGCAGAGCAAGAGAGAGCACCAGAGGAGTTTGGAAGAGGAAAATCTGCATTGGCAGTGAGTGAGAGCTAGTCAAGATGTATGTTTATCACACTGAGTGTATTTGAGACAGAGTTCTAACAGAATTGTACTGCAGTCCCATGCTAAAACTGAGTAACAGCTTGTACAACTCTTCACACCAAGTAACACCCTGATCCTGCATTACTTTTAAATTGAAAACTCTTCCAAGAACTGAGGAACTGAAGTGACCTTTCCTTGGACACAGGTGAGGTGATTCATGGAGCAACTGGAGGAGGAATGGGACATTGCATGAGTCATTTCTGTTTGTTATATGACAAGCACCTTCTCCTAATTGTTTGCTTAACCAACTTTCATTTCTATCTGCTGCCCTTTGGCCATGAAAGAACATGTCATCCCTGGTATGTGGCTTATACTTGCCTCATAATGGTGAAATAGAT
Source organism: Acanthisitta chloris (assembly GCF_000695815.1). Classification (NCBI taxonomy): domain Eukaryota; kingdom Metazoa; phylum Chordata; class Aves; order Passeriformes; family Acanthisittidae; genus Acanthisitta; species Acanthisitta chloris. The sequence goes on along the minus strand of NW_008673873.1, from coordinate 15,599 downwards.
TACGGAGGCTATTCTGTGGACTCAAGCTAAAAGGAACAGAAAATTCTTGCTTGTACTGAAAACCACTTCTCAGCCATTGGCTCCGTTCTGATGTGAGACCAATCATGTCAGCCAAAACCAGTGGAGATGCAAAAATGCATGAAAAATGGTTTCCTGATCACCTGGTTCTTTCAGGCATTAACCACTTCCAATAACCATAACAGCAAATATCACCACTTCTAATAGCAAAAGTCCCACTCAGACCTATAGTCTATCTAGGCCAGCATTCCTTTCTCCAATAATGGCCAGATGCCTAGAAGAGTTTAGAAGGGGAGGGCATTTCCCTGTCCCCAACAGTCTGTCACTCAAAGATTTGCCTGTTCTTATATTCCTGGGACCTTAATCCTGACAGTGTTCAAGGCCAGGTTGGATCAGGCCTTGAGCAACCTGATCGAGTGAGGAGGTGTCCCTGCCCAGGTCAGGGGGAGGTGGGACTAGATGATCTGTAAGGTCCATTCCAACCCTTAAATTCCATGATTCTATGATTCTATGGGATAGATTTCCCATACCATGAGGATGGTTGGGTTTTTTGCAGGGACAAGTATCTGCCTGCAAATTACAAGAACTAAAATTGCTCCATGGTTTTGCCCTGTGTGCACCTTCATGTGCTGTACTGACAGTCAGAGACAGCTTTGGCCAGAGGAGGTGAACGCTGTTCTCTAACTCCAAATGTTCAAGGAGAGCTCCTAAGTGACTTGCCTTGTGTAGGGACTTTCCCAAGCTGTTTGTCTGATGGCAGAGAAAGGGCTGACCCTAAGAGCCAAGGCTGCTGCTTTCATGAATGCAGTAGGTACATGTGTACATAGAGATCATAGCTCCATCATTCCAGGAGATGTCCCTTAAATTTGGGCATAGTCCACCAGAATCAATCTGGAGAAAAAAACCCACTTCAAAACCAATCTAAAAAACATACTACACTTAGGCAAGTATTACAGCTTTAAAAGTATACATTTGGTGAATGATAAATAAAAAATACTAGGAATGAGCTGAAGGTTGGTGTTTTTTTAACATTTCCCTTCCACATGAGCAGAATGTTTTGGCTCTGATGTGCCTATATCAGTTATACACTGACAGAATTGCTTTGAGATGTTTTCTTTTTAAAGTCAGAACACATGCACCAAGGTGAACATGCTGTTGAGGCAGGAACACTGTCACTTCCCTAAGAGTGACAGCATCACCGCTGTCTATTGGTGACACACTGTGAAAAGCTTCATAGTTCCACAAAGCCTTTCCAGTGATTTTGGGAAGCTGCAGGCAGGATATCCTCTGATGTCACACACTCTGATGTGGCAATATCCAGGGCATAAACCCAAGGATGTCCCAGAGAGGGCCCTGTGTTAGCTTGGAAGCTGGACAAAGTTCCCTTTGCAGCCTTTTGTGGATCTATCAGAATGAGAACATGGAGCCCTGGAGTGTGCTAGAGAGTTTTATAAACAGCAAAGAGAGACACATGCAAGACTTTCCTCTTCTCCTTTCGATTTCAGGACTATGGGTGTGTTGGGCATGCCTTGTCATGGGCTTTACAGTGTGTGATGGCATTTTTTCCTCTGCTGTTATCACCAAGAGGTGATATCCATGTCATTGCTGTGCATTCAGTTGGCACCTCTGACAGTCTCTGCACTCTGTCCACCAGCACTTGGAAGTGGCCTGTAACCTCAGATGAAAGGGCTGACTCTGCAGGGCCTGTGCATGCTGTGCTGACAGATAGCCATGCCCAAAGGAAGCTTAGAATCATAGAGTCATCAAGGCTGGAAGAGATCTTTGAGATCATCAAGTCCAACCATTAACCTGTCACTCCTCTGTAAACCCTAAACCCTGAGCCATATCTTCCAGCTCCAGATCCAGACACCTCTTAAGCACTTCCAGGGATGGTGACTCTACCACCTCCCTGGGCAATATTCCAATGCCTGAAATGTTGTGGTAGCCTAGGGTAGAAGTCCTACAGGTAGACAAGCAAGTTCAGAATAAGAGTATACGATGATTTGGGGAAAAGCCAGGACACCCAGCAGAAAATCTGCAGCCAACTAGAACTATACTGATGGGGATTAATAAGAGAAACACTTTGCCCAATGCCAATGGAGATTTTAAAATGGACAGAGAAAAATAATAAACAATTTTGCAAGATACTAAAACCTAAAGAAAATAGCAAGGATCCTTTTGCAACAGGATCCATAAAAATATACCACATAATCCAGGGAAATTTGGTACCATTCTCTGCTTACTGTGCCACTACATCCCTTGATATTAACTCTAAAGGCAGCAGTGTCTGTGCACATATGAGTGAGTGTGACAGCACTTAGGAGGATGAGCATGGAGCTTCTTTCTTTCTGACTGCCTTTTAATGAATGAGAAATGAAAATTCAAAGCTTTGCCGCGTGATACTGATCTCCACGTTTGGCATCTGGGATTAATCCTGCAGGGCTGCTGTGTGTGGATCCCCCTCCACATCTCTGCCAGAGCTGCAGGCACTGCAAGTGCTGCATCCAGCCCCAGGTGCTGCTGTTTTCCTGCTTCCTGGGGATACTGTCTCATCAGAGCCAGGAGGAAAAACAAAACAAAAATCCAAGCAGGCAGCTGAGGAATTGGCTTATAGATTTAAAATTCAGAGTAGGTTGCAGCAACGCCTGACTACCAAACTATTGCATTTGCTAAATATTTAAGCAGATAATGCAAATAATTGCAGCTAAACCCATTTCTTTCTGAGAAAAGAATACAGAGTGACAGGACAGGGTACTCTTTGGCTTATGCTAGGCATATTAAATGAATCTTAGCTGGTGTTGATAAGTCTGTCAATCCACAAGAGGGGGGGAAAAATGCCTTAAAGGAAATAAGCAGAGGAGGAAAAAGAAAATCTGTATTCAGGACGGTGCTCTGGGTACTGGATTGCAGCACTGATGGAGAGAGTGGAGGTGAAAGGGAGAAGCACATACTATTCCATATGCTGTCCTGATTATCAGACAAGGTGTCTGAGGCAGTGTGAATTATTTGACTTTGAATAGGTGTGTAAATAGCAAGTAAATGTTATCTCTGATCCTTTTAAGATTTTTAATAGCTTTTTTAGATTCGAGTTTTGAGATACATACCAGAAGCTGATGATGCAGAGCAGCTACCTCTGCTGTTTCTCAAGGATGCTGTACTCAACACCATGGCATGAAGACAATCCTTACCCAAAGAGGTGGAGGGCACTGACAGACTAGTGTGCTAACTCCACTTCCTTTGCTCTAGCTGAATAAGGCAGTGTTTTTGAAAGCATCCAAGTGCATTTCTGGTTGAGAAGCCTAATGCCTGAGTTAGATCCATGTGGTGCCAGACTCAGTACCCTCTGCTGAGAGGCAGTGTTTGCATGACTGTACAGACTTCTGGACCGGAGCTGGACAGTAAGCTTTATTTCAGAGTTACTAAGTGCCATACAAAAATAAATATCTAGACACCTACACATACAAATACACACTTGATAGGTTAATGAAAGTGCTTATGTAGTTAGGCACCTGCTCTTAAATCAGTGTGACCCTTGTAAATCCTTCTAGAAATCCCAGTTAACATGGTGTTTGATCTTACACCTTCCATTCTATAAGATCCAGCCTACTGACTGTCAGTGAGGCCTTATGTACTTGTGTGGCTCAGTTCTCCCTGAAAATGGGATGGAGGTTTCTCCATCATGTAAATACCTTTTTTTTTAATTTCTATTGCTTTCAGCCACCTGAAAAAGAGATCAGATCAAAGCTAAGGCACTGAATCTCTAGCAGGGCAGCACTTGTCCGGCTGCCCACATCAGCCTACGGCCAAGACTCCCTTCTTCATCTGTTGTGCCAAGACTTCATGCTCTCAGGATGGACAGAAGCTGTTCAAGGCAAGGAAAGACACAGAAAAGTGGTGGTATGTCCAGGGCAACAAGAAGCACAGTCCTGGCTATGGCCCATGGTCACAAAACCACTTGGCAGGGCTGGCCATGCTGCTGCACAGCACTGGAACAAAGCAAGCTCTTGCAGTTTGCTAGTGATGTTGACCCACCAGGTCCTACAGAAAGGAGTATTTTCTGCAAGAATGGAGGGCAATGATGTTTGACCTGGCAGGGATGTTCACAAGTCACTCTGGAGGCTCTCAGATTTGTGATAATGAGGTTTCTGGTGCAACTGCCCAGATTTTCCTCTTAATTCTCTCCTTCTTCTTGTGTTACCTTAGTTAACCTGGGACTTACACACACATCTGCAACAAGCTCTAGACTCAGCCACTGGACTGGCTGTCAATAGCTGTCAGATGACAGCCTGGCCTACTTCGGATGTGAAGCATCTCTCAGCTGAATAAATGGTTGATTAAGAACCATAGCTGTAGAGCAATCTGTGGAGACTGTGCCCCTTTCTCACCACCTGAGGGATTTGCAGTGGACCAGAGTTATAAGTGTATTTAAGAATTCCAGGCTTTGTTATTGTAATTCCCTATTCCTGCATATACAATTGCCAAGTTCAAAGGGAAAATTGCTTCAGAACATCACATCTTCTCAAAGGCACAGCCTGTAACAGTCTTTATAGCCTATTCTCATCTCTGCTGCTACCGTGAATACTGAAAAAAAAATATGAAAAATCCTGTTTTCCTTTCCAGTAGTCTCCAGAGGCATGGATAACTTACCCAAGGGCTGGCTGCACAGCATGTCATTTGGATCTCCCACAACAGCTCCAGTGGACATCTGTGAAGAGAAAGTTTGTGTCAGGGCAACAGCTGGATGTTTAAAAGTGAACAAGAACAAGCTACATTTGTTTTGAAGGGAAATTCAAGAGAATTTGTTCAGTTCTAACCCTACCACTTACCATTTGTGAGGGATACCTACACTCCTATGAGTGCTAAAGAACCACAGTCAGAAAAGGTGAGATAAAATTGTACATATACAAAGCACACAGGTATGGACACACATCTCCAAGCATTCTTTTAAAAGCTGCTCAATCTACCTGGTATGATAATACAATCTTATACCCTGGAAATATCACACAAAGGTTTGAACTACTTCAGAAAGAAAGAAGAGAGGATTCCTGCAGTGTCAGGATTACTAAGTACTTACTGCAAATGCCATTGATAACTAAACCAATTTTTCCCTATATTTATCCACTTAATAATGCAAATGCCTTTCTGCAACCAGTTGAATTCCAAATGGTCCATTGATTGTTTTAAAAGGTTCTATGAAAGGTAATTATGAAGAGATTCTTTACAGGAGAGAAATCCTCAGGGACCTGAAAACTACAAAATAAAAGGCTGAAAATCACAGGTTTAGGTTTCGGCCTTCTTCTTCCTTCCTTGAAGCCTCTACTGGCAAGGTATGGAATTGCTTTCCAGTAACTCCAAAAACGACAGAAGACCAAGACCCCTTGCACAATCAGGTACTTCATGTCCTTACCCTCCCAGGGGCTCTGCTGCTGACAGAAAATGAGCAGCTCCTGCTGCTCCCACCAGCCTGGTTCCCTGTGTCATCCACCTACACCCACTCACACACTCATTCTCTCCCTCATGATTTATTCATTCCATTTAGTTATTTATGTAGGTCATTTTCAGTCGTAGTTTTACAAATAATGGTGGAAGTGAAAAGAGCAAGATGGAAACAAAGTTAGAGTTGGTGGCATGTGGGGAATGGCAGGGGAAACTCCACTGAAAACAAGATGTACACTAGAGGACTGTTCCTGATTTTCTCCTCGGGCAGAGCCTGAGCAAATTCCAAGTGACATCAGCTTCACCTGCCTTTGCTCGACACTGACTTCACTCAGCCAACTCACCTGGTGCTCATGCTCTGCTCTCTGGGCCTACACGGTGTTTCTGACTGTACTTGAGGCCTCTTAAGAGCTCTCCAAAGATTATTTCTGCATTTAGAGAGCATTATTTTGGTTTTCCAGGCATTTAGTCATTAACTGTATTTTAAAGCTTTAACCCACAGGGGTCTTTGCAGTAAAGAACAGGCCTATTTACACTGCCTATGTGTCTAAATTGGATTACTTCCCTTTATTTCCTATTTAGCCGCTCTCTAAAGAAACTCCCTTTTCTATACTGACCCCACAGGAACTCTAAGGAAATTATTTTTCTAAAGATGTAATCAGACAAGGTGAGAGCTACTGATCTTAAGGCTTTCTCTCACTGAAAGAAGCAGCCTTGTTCCTTCACCTTGTGTGCTTTTTCCTGTCTTTTTCCTATTCCTTCCCCTAATTCCACCTGTTTCCCACCCATGATTCCTTACTGTGCTTTTGACACTCACCTGACCCTCCTCTGAGCTGATTCAGCTCACTGAACTGACAGAAAATAAATCCAGAGAAGTAAAAAAGGGACAGTTTTTGGACGGGCTAATGAGCTGTCTCAGCTCACTGAGTATGAAAGTCAGCCCAAGGGTGAGTCAGGATCATGTAGGAGGGAGTGTGAAGAGCAAGGAGGATTGACCCTTCTCACAGGAGAAAGTGATCAAAAGAGCTCAGTTTGTCTCCACTAATGGTATCCCTAGTTGGGAATATAAAGTAGATGCCTGGAAATAGAAGGAATTTATCCTCACTGTTCTAGCTCTGCAGTAATGAATTTATATTTCATTTTCTTTCCCTCCTATGCTCAGCTGGCATGTTCCACCACAATTCATAGCCTGAGAGTGTTACAGAGACCCCCTTCAGGCACAGCATCTCTAGACCACTAAGAAAATCTGTCTTGTGGAATGTTACAGCAAATATGTGAAACACTGAAAACCATTAAGCGTCAACTATCATCTTCCCTGCTATGGAGTCTAGTGGAGAAGCACATAAGGGCAGCTAGGAGCAGCACAGTTGTCAAACTGTGAAAGTCAAACTGTGACAGTGCAATGAAACCTTGTCTCCTGCATCTGTTGATACCTTCAGACCAAAACTGGGCACTTTCTTCAGGATGCACTATGCCAAAGACAGGGTATACTCATTGAACACGTGATGCTCAGTAACAGGGTTAGTTCAGGGAAACTCAAAGTTCTGTAATATATAGGAGGTCAAAGGAGATAACCTTATATTCCATAAATCTGTAAAGCACTGATTACACACATACACACAAAAGAGACTAGAGCAAGACTTTTTGGGTAATAAGCACAACCAATTCCCATTGTTCTTCCAAAACAAAGAGGACTTCTCCCTGTGTCCTTCCTCTTGGATTAGGAGTTTATCCCTACTGGCACCACCATCCTTCCCTAACAGGAGGAGAGCTCCTTTCCTTTTTGATCTGTGGGCATGAGCACCAAACCAGCAATTACAGAAATTGCAGGTGTTTAGAAGAGCAATTTTTGAATGTACATGTGGCATCTCAGCATTCTCCTAGCAATGTTCTGGATGTGCTTTTGTCATTTCTGCTTCTTCCATGGCATAATGAATTATGTGCTCTGCCCCAGCCTTTCATGCTCACGCTGTGATGGAAGCACAGGCAGAGATAACACTAAAAAGGGTGCAAAATTACATATTATATGGAGACCTTCAAGTCCTTCAAAATGTAATCTCTATTCTGTTTGCAAAATTTGTGGCAGATATTTTATTTCCGCAAGGCTCTTGGCCTCTTTTTTTCATAGGTGAAGCAGAAACACATAAATTTCCTATCTTCTTTATAACTTTTTACATTCAGAATCCACACAAATATAGTCTGGACTACAGGTATTAAAGAGGTAGGTCCTGCCCTAGCAATAGGCACCTTTTTATAAGACTCCTTAAATCAGAGTCCTCCAGCTGTCTAATCAGTATCCTAGTTGGCTCTCATTCCCATCACTCATGACAAGTTATGGATCACAGTTCTATCCCCTCGATTGAAAAGCATCCTGGCTTCTTAGTTTCTTCATTTCTCTAACTTTCTCTCTTTTTCCAATGACTAACACATTGTTTTTCTGAGTCAAAATTTGTCACACATTTCTGCCCATGGCCCAGGACTACTGCAAATAGTGACTCCAGCTCTGTAGCAAGTCGGTTTCCTGTTGCAGCATGTTAAGGCAAACCACATCTGTTCAGAGATGGACCCATTTTAAGAACAGTTATTTTTAGGTTGTAAAAGATGATCAGTCACTGAGAGAAAGGACTCAGGTGACTCCTTAAAAAATTAGAGCAACCATTTGCAGGCTGCTCTGCTTAGGGGAGTTAAACGTTTTGAGATAGTTTGCAAGTTTTTTTGTGCTTGAAAATGAAACATTGCTCTAGAGGGAAGGACTAAACAGAGTAATGAGTGAAATGTTGTGGGCTAGGAGAAAGATTTTTCTCCTTGGGAGAGTCAGGGAGGATGTCAGCCCCCATCTTAGTGCTCTTTGCTGTTTCTCCTGCATGGTCTGAATCTTGTGATTTGTAACAGGGGCTCAGCAGCCTTCCCTGCTGCTGTGTGCTGTGTACACACCTCACCTCTGCTACCTGTGCCTGGGCTTTCTGCACATCATCTGCCTCTCTGGGCTTCAAGGTAAAATGCAGTTCAGACCATGTCAGAAATCCAAGCTCTCCCATACTCAGACACCCATGTGAAATACTTATAGTTGCTAAACACTTGCCATACCACTCCCTTGTCCTTTCACTTTCCTCTCCAAGACATGGGTAGAGTATTTACCAGCACAGTGAAGTCCTAGAAACAATTTTCTAGTGCAATGTAATGCTACAAACACAGCAGTGACATAATACAAACATGAGTTGTGAATCTCTTCAACAGACAAAGGCTGGAGTAAAATGAAGGGACAGGTACAGATGAGAGCTCAGAGTCAGCACTTTCTGGGGAAGTTTTCATTGTTTTCTCCTCACACTTTAGACTGATAAATACCTCATACATAGAGATTTGTTGCTCCTTCTGACTGGACTAACTGCAATTAAGCTAGAACTTCTTTGCATGGAGAAATGGGTCTGAGCAGCTATTCTGCAGCAGATATTCTGCACTCCAGGACCACGTGGTCTCTTTGCACCTTTTAGGAAGAGATTAAGTTGAACTGCAGGACATGCTGTACAGTATGAAAGGATCTGTGCAGGGAAAGGTGCAGAATAATCACCTTTTAAGTACATATGCTCACTGATTTTCCAGCAGCTTTTCCTTGTACACAAACCCATTCCTAGAAATGTTAGTTTTCTTTTTATCTACATTCTAATAAGATGAAAGAAGGGGGATCAGTTTGGGTTTCCATTTCTTGTTTTCTTCCAGAAAATGTTCAGTTCTTATCTCTTGCTGTACTGGTATTTTATGTACTGTACCTCTGACTAGTGCTCTACAAGATGCTAAAGAGAAGGAGGATTTTTTTGTGTATGTCTTTGTAAGAAAGCATATTACACATTTAAGGGGAAAAACCCCACATTAAAACAGTTTCTCTCTGATCCAGAGCAGCCTTAACACAAGCTACTGATAAGTCTAGTTGGTATGCTTGAGCAGAGAGCAAGTTCCTGAAGGCCTGTTCAGGAGGGCCCTGATTAGATAATACATAACAAAGAGAACTCATGGGTTAGAGGACTTTGTTTTCATTTGCAGCTTGTTAGAGGCAGCCCAGAGCTAACCAATGCTGGGAGACAGTGGATCAAGATAAAACCAGGCACAGACAAAATAGCCTGTTCACACTTGATACAGCTGTACCCCGAGTTCCAAGACCATCAAAAAATAATCAGCCACCGAAGGAAAAGACACTGTCTTCAAAAGCCTCAACCCCATCCATTCAGATTGTTTCAGTCCAGTACTTGCAGGAGTTCTTCCACTACAGAACTGGCCAGGAGAGGTAACCCACTGGCAAAGAACCCTAAATCTATGAAGGTGACTTTACCCTCCTACAGTTTCAGATTGCAAGAAGTTCAACTAGACCAAACCCTCCTCCTGCTGCAGAGGATCAGACAAGTGGTGAAGGAAGTTATTTACCAGTTCCACCCAGACTGAGACACAAAGGCACTCTAGCCAAATTAAGCAGACCACCTTAGGGGGGGGGAAGAAAAGAATGTGCACGTGAAACTAATTCCATTTCTCAATTAATTTAATTAAATCAGTATAACTTTTGTGACATGTGAGCAAGGCTTATTGTCAGACAGCTAATTCTAAATTAAAAAGAGAAACAGACTGGTGTCATCCCTTACAAAGGAGCCATGGGATGAAACTACTGCTGAATTGCCTGATGGCTTCTAAAAATACCAGAATGCAAGGATTAAGTACAACTGAGCTAATAAGGTGTTGGACTGCATTCTGAAGGCTGCTTAAAATTAGCTGTGAGTGTGCTTTTGCTTGTCCTAAATGCACTGCAGAAAGAGAGCTTTTTTTTTTTTTTTTTTTTGGTTTGCATCTCTTTCAGTCTTTCTTTGAGCTGTCACAACCCTGAAAAGTCTGGCTCTGTAGGCACTAGAGGGAGAGAGATAGCTTTGCTGTGGTTCTTCTTTCCACTCCTGCTCTCATGCCTGAAGGAACTAGTTCCAATAAGTGGCATACAGAGGTGCAGCTCAGTCGTTTCCCCATGTGATTTATTCCATGTGCACTGTGGGTGTGCTGTGCTCTCTGCTAAGGGCATTTTCACAAGTGCCTGTTTTCAGGATCGGATCGTTTTCTATAAACCAAACGAAAGACAGAAGGGGCTACAGCTTTCCTGGCTGAACCCCAATGGAAAATAAAATGTTTCTAGGATGTACTGAGATTCTACGATGCCTTCTGCATTCCACAGCTGTGCAGAAAGGCAACAATTTTTAGCACTTTGCAGACTCACACAGCACAGCAACAAGCCACAGGCTGTTACTTACCTCTGCAATCAGTGGTGCTGGGAACATTCTTCTCAGCTAAAATGTAAGCTGTACAAATTGTGGGCTACATGCAGATCTCAGGATGTGGTCTGTGCCCTACAGAAACCTCTAAACAACTGCTTGGTCAGGTACTGCCTGAGCCCACACAAGGCACTGCATGTCCCTCTGGCACAACAGGCTCTATTTAGTGAGGTGTAAGAAGCTTGTGCTTCCAGGAGAACTACAGTCTTTGCAGAGAGGTGATTCCACTCTCAACCTTCATTTCCTGATCTTCTAAAAGTGGCACTGGCTGGAATTGCTGCCTGTGTGCATGGCATCTGAAAACAACCTGCTCCTCTTGCTCATAAGCAAAATATCCTGTAATCCACCAGAGGACCAGTATTCCTGCACTGCCACAGATGTCACAGTCTGCCTTTTCACTGTACTCTCAGTCTTAAAGGATGGTGAGAACTTGCAGGAGTTCACTAAGTCAACCAAGTTTGCAGTCACAGCTAAACACGTAATCAGTTCTTCAGCCCCAGAGCCAAACCTGTTCTGGCGTTCCCTTTTGTCAAAGCTGACATCTTTGAGCTTTGTGACACAGTAGAATTTAGATAAGTTTCTCCTAACTGCTACAGAAACTGCTGGTTTATCCCTTCTGGGAAAAAAAAAATAGATCCCATTCTAGAAGCTGGGCAAGAAGGAAACTTCTCAGATATCATCTTAGCCCAGAAACTTCCTGCACATCCGAAGTCTGGGTGGAGAATGGCAGGTCTGGCATAATTCTGTGTGTCCTCACTCCTGAGAGTGAGGGGCAGCATTGAAACATTATCTGTTCACAGCTGAGATCTACAAAGAGTTTGCAATTAAGCATGTTCTGGTACCCACCCTTGTCTTCAGAGGAGCGTGAGAGTTTGCACTGTCTGAGTGTATTAGCCAGCAGCAGCTAAATACAATCGAGCTGTCTACTTCTGAGGTCAGGACAGAATACATCACAGCTGCAGTCCTTCTCCCACTGGGGATGACTAATCAGATCTACTTCCCTGATATTCTCTCCATCTCTTTAGGTGTTTGCACAGATAAATCCTCTTGGCCAAAAGTACTTTCATGTTGAAATAAGGACTCACTCTGTCTTTTTTCAGCATATGTGTATTTTTTCAAACTCTGAGTAACACCGAGGGACTGTTAGACAGGGAGAAATCACAGGGTATGGATGGTATTGTCGAGTTGTTCAAGGCAATGATTGAACAGGGCAATTCATCACTTCACTGCTGTGCACCAGATCAGGGGTTCTTTCTCCTTTGTTAGCCTTGCAAAGATGCAGGGTCCAGAAAGGATGTCACTGTTCTGCTCCCATTTCAGAATTACTTGTGAACAAAGCATTTTTTTACCCATAGAAAAAAATTGCAGCTTGTATGGTTAAAATAGTAGATTGAGTTGTAATTAACTTCATTACAATAATAATGAAATACAGCCTTTGGGGGATAGCAAGGCCTTTAGGTGGCTTTAGTTCCAGTCTGACAGAGACAAATCAATTTAAAATTTACAGTGGCTATCAACATTGTTAGTGAAGAAGCCCAAAAAGCAGCTCAGACTAACACAGCTATGTTTAGTATTTAAAAAAATAAACCCTTTTGCATTATTATAAGAAAGGGGGCTTTTGTAAATTCAAATAAAGTCAAAGATTCTATTTTACGACTTGGAGAATGTTTCTTTTCTTAAATTGCTCACAAGACATAATCAGAACTGTGGTGTACTTTACTACAGGCTGCACAAGAGATGCTCTGTCTCACAGTGGCTCAGTGTCTCAAACCAGTGACTGACAGAGAACTCTCAACCTGTTACTAGAGGTTTTCTACCATTCAAAAAGAGTTGTCAAACCTAATCCTATGAAAAAAAGCAGATCAGAAGAAAAGAGACTTATCATTTTAAGACTTTTAGGTTGGATGCTTTTGAATTGGTTTCCTTTGTAACCCTTTCAAAAACCAGAAAAAAAGCAGAGCAATAACCAGCTACAAAACCTCTGACACACACACACACACACTTTTGCAAAGAATGCTCTGGTTTAGGTACAATTCACAAACCAGTGACTTGTGTCTTGAACTACTGAACTGTCAACAAATAATCAATCAATAATAAAGATAAAGGCCATAAAATCATTAGTGATTAAAAGGTCATCGATATCTTTCCATTGGACTTTTAGCATAACCTTATAGAAAGAAACTTATATTAATGCAAGTGCTACAATGGAAAAGTCTAATCTTTTCTGGCTATTGGTGTGTGTTTGATGTAATGTGATACTCATGAGAATTTAAATATATATCTTAACTTCTCTTGAAGACAAGGTTGAAGCTTTGTAAGTTTATAACACGCAGCACTGCAATTACTAACACACTATGTGGGAACTCTCCCACACTACATCCAATTCTCTGATGTCTTATGAAAAGAATAAAAGATATCAAACTCTTATTACTCATAATTTATATAGGCATTTGGATGTAACATTGCTAAATGTCTCAACACTGTATAAATCAAGTCATTAACAAGAACTCTGCACTATATTTGTGTGCTATTATTTTTTATTATAAAAAAAATGCTTAAATGTCAAGTCCAGGAGGTGTCGGTGTGATTAAACATTTCTCTGATTAAAAAACCTGTCAGAGAAATGGAATGACCAAGCTCTAAAACACACAAACACAGGAGAGCTAGGAGGCTGCCTGGCAGAGTGTGATACAGTCTGCCTCCCTCCCACTGAATAGTTGTCCCACGGTTCCAGAGAACAGTAAATGTTTAACTTCTCTGGGAACAGAAAGTCATCTGCTGTCCTTCCCATTAGCTCTATAACCCTGTCAGCTCCACAGCTGAACAGCAACAGGTTTTGATCAACCAACAAATCCCTACCTGAAGTTAGGCTTCTGGGCTCCCCATTAGGGGTCTTTATGTACAGAGAGGAGCAACCACCACTGCAGCCATTGCACGAGTGGGGAAACTGAGGCACAGGGAAGAAACTGCTGGCCTGGAGTCTCAGAAGTGTATTAATAACAATGCTGGAAGGAGAAGCCGTAAAAAGCAGTAAAAAGCTCCCAGCCAAGCATCAGCATCCTCCCCCTGCTCTGAGGCTCACAGGTTTACCTCACTGTGGCTGCAGCAGCTCTCAAACCCTTGAGCTGACACGGCTCACGCTGTAGAAACCCTGCCCTTCCCTCTGGGATGGGTTAGGCACAGCACTCTGTGATGTCCCTTCTCTCCACAGAGCCAAGGCAGCCTGTACAGCAATGTGGGAGGCAGTGCCAGTGAGGAGTTCACAGCACACTCTGCTCAGCACGCTCAGCTCACTGTACACTCCAGAGGCAATGGAAGAGCTTCCCTGCCAGCAAAGCTGCTCCTCACCAGTTGGCAACCTGCTCATCACCTGCTGCCACAAACATGCTCCCTGCAGGAATGTAACTGCTGCTGCTGTTGGCATAGTTGCCTTTTTACTGATAGTGTTGTTGTTATTACACACTTCTCAGGCTGAAAACTGTTGCATTTTTCACTTTCCCCTTGGAAAGATGAGTAAGAGAAGATGCTTAGGAAAGTCTTCACACAAAACAAATCAGACCTTTTCTTCTTTTTATTAAACTTTCAGACATTTGGGTATTCATTGTCTGCAATGTGTTTATTTCAGGGGTTTCTTTGTAATAAGAATTTATTATTTCATACTTGAGTGAATCATGACACAAAACACCCAGGATTCAGTTTCATTACACAATTCCCTTTGGTAACCAGCACACAGCACATCCATCCTTGGCTGTTTACAGACCTCCCTCTCTCTCTCTCCCTTCAGAGTTAACCTGGAAGATGGAAACATGGAAAAGCCCCCAATGTATTGTGTTTCTCAGCTGATCCCAGACCTCTCTGCTGCAACAGTGCAGCAAAGGAGGATGCGCTGCTCACACCTCACACTGTGCTCCCTGCACAAACACTTTCCATTTCATAGAATCATAGAACTTCAGGGGTTGGAATGGACCTTACAGATCATCCAGTCCCAAGTCCTGCCATGGGAAGGGATACCTCCCACCAGAACAGGCTGCTCAAGGCTTCATCCAACCTGGCTGTTCCCTGGGCAACCTGTGGCAGTGTCTCACCACTCTCAGAGTGAAGGATTTCTTCCTAATATCTAACCTAAATTTCCCCTCTTTCAATTTGTACCCACTGCCCCTTGTCCTATCACTGCAGTTCCTAACACAGATCCCTCTGCAGCTTCCCTGGAGCCCCTTCAGATACTGGAAGGTTGCTCGGAGGCTTCCACACAACCTTCTCTAGGCTGAACAGCCCCAACTCCCTCAGTCTGTCCTCATAGGAGAGATGCTCCAGTGCTCTTAGCAACTTTGTGGCCTCCTCTGGACTTGCTCCAACAGTTCCATGTCCTTCCTATGTTGAGGACACCAGACCTGTGTGCAGTATTCCAGGTGGGTCTCACGAGAGCAGAATCACCTCCCTTGACCTGCTGCCACACTCCTTCGGATGCAGAGCAGGATTCGTTTGGCTTTCTGCCCTGCGAGCGCACACTGCGGCTCATGGCGAGCTCCTCGGCCAAGAGATCAGGCCGAGGATCATCATCCT
>NW_008673873.1:0-240 GCF_000695815.1 Acanthisitta chloris | reverse complement strand
GGGCTCTCCAGGACCGAAGCCAGCACAGCGCTCTCCCCGCGTGCTGCGGGAACGCGGACAGACGCGGGGGCAACGCCGCCCCTGATCCCTCAGCGATGTTTCAATCGGGAAGCTCTGTGGGGCGGGCAGGCGGCTGCAGCCTCATTCCCACCCCCGTTCCCGTTCCCCTTCCCATTCCCCTTCCCGTTCCCCTTCCCCTTCTCCCGCCGCGTTCCCCCCCGCGCCCGCACTTCCCGGAAG
>NW_008673872.1:267-30267 GCF_000695815.1 Acanthisitta chloris | reverse complement strand
GGGTCTGTGTCTAGTCTCCTCGGCACCCGCACGGCTGGGGCGTTTTGTTGTCCGTAAAGGCTCCTGGTACGTGTCTGTCCCTGCTGTCTCTCCCCTTGCTTGGGTTTTGGCTAGCCGAGTGTATAGTATTAGTGCTGGTTGTGCGATTCAGGGCTGTAGGGATTGCCCAAATAAATTGTATTTGTGTGTTATACAACCATGGTTTTCAAGCAGACAAACCCTGCTTTATGCCTGGCTGCAGTTTTGGGATAGGAGTTGCACACATCCATTCCTTCCAGGCTGGAACATACCAAACCCCTTTGTCAGGATAAGGTGTGTTTTATCACACAGTCCTAAAGGTCAGAGATGGGGGGGGAACAAACCCCATGGCTTGTCCCTCCCCAGCCCCTGCTGAGTGTCTCTGTCTGTCCAGGGGGTTTGTGTTCTGGCTGTACAGTGCTGTGGGATCCCAGGATGTGATTCCTGAATGAATCAGTCATAGCCATAACTGCTTGTCATATATTCCATGCATAGGAGCTCCTGCTGCCGTCCCTGGGAGGCCATCCTGCACTTCACAGCTTGTTGCCTAGATTTTCTGCTTTTTTTAGTAGTTATTTGCTCAGTTGTGGCAGTGAGTGATGCTCTGAGTAGTGAGGCACCAGGCGAACAGCAGAAGATGGTCATTACCCTAAATACCTCAGGATGTAGAACCTGTTACCCTTGGAGTTATCCTCACATCCACAAGATTAAATAATTCTCCTTCTGTCTTGGTATTTTTGTGTAAAACTCAAATATGTTCACGTTCTCATCATCTGTTACAGGAGTTACTGACTAAAAGGTGTTTTCAGCTCTTCCTTCTCATTTTAGCTCAATCCCTTCTGTCCCTTTCCCATTTTTTGCTCCTCCTCTGAACTCCCACAGTTTGTCAATACCTTTTGTTGTAGCCAGTGAGACACACGAAGGAACACACACCCACAGCCCTTCCTCACTGTCTCTCTCCAAGGAGAGCTGACTCACCCAGTTCAATGTGTGTGTGTGTGCACATATCTCTAGTAGGAAGGATATTTTGGGTTGTATAGCCTGGAAAGCTTCCTGACTGCTTGTTTTGTGGGGATATTTTGTTAATTGAGGAAGTGAAGAGAGAGGAGATGTGTCCTTGGCCAAGCAGTTGGAATTCTGCACCAGAGGACATAGGCTGAAGGGAAGAGTTGCAAAAGCCTTACTCACTGTGAGAACCACCGCAGGAACCTGATTGCAGAGGTGTACACGTTTTTCAAGGCTTGAGTGCTGCTCTCTCATTTAGGAGGATGCTTTTATGCCAGGTCACTGCTACAGCGCTGGTGTGGTCGCATTGCTCCTCCCATGGCAGGGAGCTTGGAGCGTTCAGAGCACGGGAATTACCGGAGCAGCCGCGAGGCCACGCAGCAGAGTGCAGAGCTGGTGCTGCTCAGTGCCTCTCCCAGCCCTCCCGGAGGGGTTTTGTGTAAGCATCACAACGCTGAGCTTAACGCGAACCTTGAGGGTGTGCCCTGCTGTGCCCTTCCTGAAGGAAAGGGCCACAATGGCTCAGCAGCACAGCCAACTTCCCAGCCATGAGAAGATGGGAAATTTCTTGTTGCCAGTGGTGGTTTTTTTCCGGTGGAGGTGTGCAGCCTCCTGCCGCCCTGTCTGTGGCATCAGGTGGAGCCACAGACCCATGAAGTAACATTATCCTCGTGTCCTACTGCTGCAGCAAGATCTGCACTTCAGCATGATCTGGCATCTGCATGTCCTGCCTCATTCCAGCAGCTGGGATGAGAGAAGGTGATCCTTCCTGTTTTTTTCTGTGCCATCAGGCTCTGCTTCTGCACTGAGCTGAAACAGGAGGAGGTTAGAAAATAATGTCAGTTATACAAACAGCTGGAGACTCCAGCACTGCCTTTTCTGCTGCATCCAGAAGGAAGCTTATTGTATCCCACTCATGTCAGGCTCAGGCAATGTCCAGCTATGGAATAGGTACAGATGGATAAAATATTGTGGTTGCCTGAATTTCTTTTTCCCTTGGTTTCTCGTGGGTCAGCATTCTTCTGCTCCCAGGGACACAAACAGAATCTGACTGTTAGACTCAACATGCCTGGGCTGGGTTTTCCCAATTCATAGGCTAAGCCTGACCTGGGAAAACCCTTTGTTGGGATAGCTTTTGTGGAGAAGTGAACCCAGGAAAACATGAGCATTCATTACCAGCCAGTTAATGGTCTGTGGTTCTCTGCTCCAACTGGTCTGTGGCTCTCTGGTTCCAGCCTCATTTCCCTCTAGGGAAAACAAGCACCTTTGTTTTGTATCTAATTATCCAGCTGATTGTGCCTCATTAGTGTTTTGGAGTCTGGCAGAGCACCTGAGGGCTGAGTGGCCCTGGCACTTGGCGCAGGTGTGAAGCAGCTTTCCATGTCCTGAGCACAGCAGTGTCTGAAAGCTGGGACAGATGTGGTGGCAAGGCTGGGGGAGTGCTGAGACCTCTGTTCCCACATTGCTAATTCAGATTCCTGTGATTGCCAACATGAAATGGGATTTTCAGGATGGGACCTGGTGGACAAGTGTCTCTGGAAGCAAGTAACTGGTGCCAAATGGGCCTTGTTTGGCAGTTTCAATGGAGAAGCTAAGGACTTGTTATTCCATCCTGGAATTAATCCTTTCACATAAGAGTTGGAGCATATTTGTAAGGCAGTATTGAAGAACTCCTTGCTTGAGGAGCATTTTGGATAAAAATAGAGGATTCTCAGTTATGGCTTGATAGATGTGGCACAGCTTCATGTAGGACTGTCCTGAAAAGGCAAAGTGAGGTGATTCAGCTCCACTGGGATCCCACACTGGGATTGGGAACAGGTATCCATACACCCCACAGTGCTGTGTGGTGCAAACACATCAATCCCCAGAGCCAGGGCAGGACTTGTGATCAATCTCATTAACTTTTATGACCCAGGGCTTCACGTGGAGTCTTTATGGATGTCGGAAGGAGGGAATTTCTTCATGTGGAACATCCCTTCACCCTCTGCTTCTAAGACTTCACTGACTTCATTTGAGAACTTCTAGTGCAAAACCAGCTTTCAAATTAACGCTCAGAACGTGGAAACGTTGATTACATTTTCCTGTTTGTACCACATCTTTCTCCTAATTTCAGGATGTGCAACCAACAGAGTCCATTTGGTTGTGTGTCCTTAGATGTTTGTGCTCCTCCTGTATGTGTTAAATAAATTCCTTCAGCTCCAGGCAGGAGCCGAGTGGTTTTCATCTGGGCCTGCTGAGCCGCAGAGGTGCTTTGGAGCACTGAGCTATGCACTAGTGCCATTTGACTTGCATGAAGAGGCTTTAGATTGTTCTAAGTCCACAGTTTCATGATGCTTCCAGGATGTGCAGCAGTTGGGAATGTGGTAATAAGGTTTTAGTGCCACATGTTTGGAACAATTGTTTGGCTCTGCAGCAGTTATGTTTTAAACTGAGCTGTCCTTGTCTTGAGTTCAAAACTGGTAGCTCAGTGAGTTCAACAGGATGTGATCCTGCAGTTAGTCTTCCCTTCTGCTTATTTAGAGTCCCATGAAAGTCAGCAGCAGGCACAGAGGTTCCCCCCTGTGGAATATTGTACAGATGGAATCCATGGAGCAATTTATTTGCTTTACAGGTATCATTCAGTGAGGAGGAAAACGTGAGCAAACCTTGTAGGATGGCTGCAGTCAGAGGACTGAGTTGCACTGTGACAGGGTTTGGAGCAGATGTCTGACAGCTGTTTTTAGCTGCTTCTGGAAGGGGGAAAGGATATGTTTTAATGATGATAAAAAATGACACTTCATAGTGCAGCATGTGTTCATTTTGTTGTGCTTCCCTCAGAGATGAAAGTATAAGGATGTGTGCTGGGTTTTTTCCTGTCCTTCACCCCCTGCTCTATACTACCTGACTAAGCAATATTTTATTTCCTAAATTTCTTTCCATGGTCTTAAAATTTTCAGCCAGGCTTCTTAAATGCCACTCCTTGGATACAGAGCTACAGTGCCTTGTTTCTTCCCTTACAAGAAAGAAAAATCATCATGTCCAGTCAGCTTGGCTAGAAAATTAGGTTAAAGCAGGAATCTGGTCTGCTGTAAATTCAGTGCTGCATCAGAGATAAGTAGAGTACATGGAGAAGATGCATTCCTAACAAAAGAGATGCTGATAGCCTCACCCCTGTGCAATCAGTACATCAGTGAGGTCCTGGCACCCCACGGAGGATCCTTCAGGAGCCTGAAATAGCCTCAGCAGCACAGCATCAATCTCTCAGCTTCAGCATGTAGGATTTGAATGCCTGATCAGGTACAAGCTGCAGTGTTTATTACCTCCGAGAAGAGCTCAATGTATAATAATAAATTTCAGTTCATAATCCCCAGGAGAAATGCTAAGGCATCTCTGAAATCAGCTGGCACTCCAAAAAACAAGTGTTAATTCTAAATGACTTATATTAAACATCTGATGTTTCAGCTCTTGGTTCTGCAAAACTCCCAGGGAATACAAAAATAATTTCCTATGTAGAAGGTGTGAGGGTTTAACCTTTAAGGAGTTTAATGTTACAGCCAAATAGGAAGAGACAACATTTCAGGCAGAGGAAGCTCTCTGAGCTGGAATGTTTTATCCTGTGCTCTCATTTAGAGTATGGAATAGCCTCTTTCTAAGTACTTGAGATTTGGCACCTGTGGTTTTTTGGAAAGCAGTGATTCTTGCTGGATAGTTGGATGTCTCAGCTAGGACACACCCTTTTCCCTGAACAGACATACCATGTGGGAGCTTCTTTCTCCTTTTTTTTTATAGTTGGCAAAGGATGTCAGATGCTTTCCTCTAGGAAATGTGTGACCTTTTATACCGTTTCTCTTGTTGATGGGTAATATGCTATCTTTCCCTTGCCAAAGATAAAGCCACCAACCCATCTAACAGACAAGAAGACTGGGAATACATCATCGGATTCTGTGACCAGATCAACAAAGAACTTGAAGGGTGGGTGTCCCAGACTGCTCTAGACTTAGCAAATTAACATTCACAGTTTAAAATGTGTCATTTCAGCATCAAACACTCCTGTTTGATGGTGTCACAAGGAAGATCTGCCTACAACAGAAACAGGATGCTGTGAAGTGTTTCTCTTCTGAGAAAGGCCGTGTGGCTTGTAGAGACTGAGCTCTGGGAAACTGGGAATTCTGAATCTGCCTCTGATTTCAGCTTCAGCAGCTCCAGGATTCTCATCTGGCCAAAATTACTCTTGTTTTCCAGGCTGTAAATGAGGTTATCACTGGTAGTGCTGATGTGGCTTTGCATCTTTAAAACCCTTACAGGGCTTAACTGAGGAAACCTCCTGGCTCACAGCGTTCCTGGGAGCTAAGAAGTGTTTTCTTCTGCAAAAAAGGGAAACAAATGCAAGAGAAATGATTTCCTGGGCTGAGGAGCTGTCTTGGGAGTTGTTTGGCCCCTCCCAGGGAGGAATCTGGAATTGCTGGCTCAGACTACCACCCTGTTTCCTTTCATACATGCAAACACCAAGGCTTACAGAGATGCCCTGAGCATTTCTTGTTGCCTTTGTACACTGATGGAAAGAGAAA
Organism: Acanthisitta chloris; assembly: GCF_000695815.1. Taxonomy (NCBI): domain Eukaryota; kingdom Metazoa; phylum Chordata; class Aves; order Passeriformes; family Acanthisittidae; genus Acanthisitta; species Acanthisitta chloris. Next base: position 24,697 of record NW_008673872.1, on the reverse strand, counting down.
AAGTACTAAATGGCATTTCCTTCTAATTATGTGGAAGACATCTCGTTTAAACAGCAGAATTTGTGAAAGTCTGATAATCCTCCTTCGTGTTCTCCTGCTTTGTGTGTAATGAGCTCTGCTCTGTTGCAGGCCACAGATAGCTGTGAGACTCCTGGCTCATAAAATCCAGTCACCACAGGAATGGGAGGCAGTCCAAGCCTTGACAGTAGGTAGTCCTTACCCCTCCTCTTAAATCCAGTTGTGTTTCACATTACATCATCTGTGTGGAGCCCAAGGGAGGCACAGGGAGTGTCTGTGGGGTCAGCTGGGGGCTGAGTGCTCTGATTCCCCTCCCTGGGAGGGGGTAGACAGTGGGAAGGAGCACAGTTCTGTCCCTGAAGCATCCAACCTGCTCATCAGCAGCAGAGCAGACAGAAATAGCTCCAGTTTTAACTGCTTTCCCCTGTCATCTTCAGGCAAGATTTGTGTTGGTTGTTAGGAGACCTCATGGTGAGGTAACACGGACCCAGATTGGTTGAGGGTGGGAGGCCAAGTGGTGTGTGCCACTCCTAAGGATGGTTTTTGCAGGAATGAGTGTCTCATTGACAGGGACCCTTCACCTCCCCTCTGAGCAGAACACACACTGTTGTTACAGGGTTTTGGTGTTCATTTCAGCACCTGTTCTTGTTCCTTGAATGCAGGTGCTGGAAGCTTGTATGAAGAATTGTGGGAGAAGATTTCATAATGAAGTCGGGAAGTTTCGCTTTCTAAACGAGTTAATAAAAGTTGTGTCTCCAAAGGTTAGTCCCTGAGCCTATGGCTGTGGTTACTTTTTGTTTGGCCTCTATAAGCTACAGGCAGCATCCAAAATGTTGGCAGTGTTCTCAGGCTCATTGCATTTATTAGCCTGTATTCAAGAGCATTTGTTAGCTAAGCTTTTGTAGTTTGGGCTTTTTTTTATGCTCTGCTTGCTATTTTTCCTTGTTAAGTTGTACTTATTTACCATCAATATATAGTCTGTGAGCTGTTCTAATCCCTCAGGTAACTCAAGGGGTTCTAAAACTTGGGTTGTGTTTTAAAAGACAAAGCTCCAGTGCTAGTGGAAGAGAGGTGTGATGCAGAGGTTAAAACCAGAAACTTGGCAACACACCATAGAGTTCTAGTCCTCACTCTGTTGCTGACTTGCTTTGTGGAGTGCCTGGCTAAGTCACTCAGCACTGATGATCAGTTTAACATGGTGAAAATCATCCCCATGGCATGATTGATGCAGCAGAGTGTTCCCAGATTCTCTCCCATAAGGCAGGGGAGGGGGTGGTTATCTTGTTGCTGTAGTTTTTAAATAGCAAAATCCTGCAGCCAGCAGAGTAGCTGCTTCTCTTTTGCTGAAGGTAATCACAAAGCTTCTCTTCAATGTTATCTCACATCTATTAGAGGAGTATTTTCTCCTCCACCTAATAAGGTGTATCTTAGATCTTCTTGGAACTTGGATCATACACCTAATGGATATGGCTGAGCTTCCATTCTCTGCCTTGGAGCTTTATTCTCCAACAGAAATTAAGAACGTGGAGAATTGACATCTTTTTTTTTCTACTCTTAGTACCTGGGAGACCGAGTCTCAGAGAAGGTGAAGAGCAAAGTCATTGAGCTGCTGTATAGCTGGACAGTGGCACTGCCAGAGGAATCCAAGATCAAGGATGCCTACTACATGCTGAAGAGACAAGGTAGGAAGTGAACTGCTCGTTCATGCATTCTCTGCAGCCTGTGCTTTAAGCAGGAGTGTCACAAAATATACAGCTTCTAATTAAATGGGGTCAAGGCAAGCTCTGAGGGGAGAGAGAGCAAGGGAGGAATCCTCTGAAAAGCTTTTCATTATGTTTAAGTGCCTTGGGCTTGGTTGGATTGGCTTCTTTAACTACATTAGTTAAATACTTTGCAAATACTTTTGGTTTGGTTTGAAGGGCCTTTTTAAGGGTGTTTTTGTGGATCTAGTTATTAAGTGATTTGAGCAAGTCTAATTTAAAGTGAAATAAGAGCCTCCATGTAGCCTTTTGTGTTCTTTTCACTCGAAGGCTTTGCAACTGTACCTTTAGTTCAGCTGATGCACATTTCTTGTGTAGGCACAGTGAAAAAAAGCTCAGAAACTTCAACACAAGAAAAATTGGTTCGATGAAAGCTCTGGAGGCAGAGCAGAAATCGAAGGTTTTGACAGTGGAACAAGCAGGAAGCTTAGTGCTGTCCCCACTCGGTGTTAGGATCTGCTCAGCACCCCATTTTGTACTGCTGAGTGCTTCCTGCTCAGCTCACTCACACACACTGATGTCTTGTCCCTGAGTCTGCACAAGGACAGGCTGTGGGAACCTCACTCAGGGCTGCAGCAGCTCACGTGAGAGGGGGAGACCAATAGCACAGAGCTGTTAGCAGAGCAGTGTGGATGTGGCAGCCTATTGCTGGGGCTTTGGCCTTTGTCAAAAAACACCTTCCTTTGCTTTTCCAGCTAGGAAATGCTATGTGGGTTTGCCCCTGTGCTCGCTGGGACAGCCTGGCAGTGTCAGTGCACAGGGTGTGTGTTCTGCCTGGGAACACCTGTGTGCATTGCCTGTGCCAACCCATGGGGGTTCCCTTTCTGCTTTCAGGGATCGTCATGTTTGATCCTGTGATTCCTGCAGACAGAACTCTGATTCCTTCTCCACCACCTCGTCCCAAAAACCCTGTGTTTGATGATGAGGAGAAATCCAAGGTACAGTGAAGACTTGTATCCTAATCACTCTTGAAAAGTGATTAGTCAATGCACATTTAGGATAGGGAAGCAAAGTATACTAATGTGGCTTTTATTTTTGGGAGGGTGGTGTGCCCTTTTGCAGAGCTCAATGCTTTGTCCGCCAACTTAACCCAAAGTTCCAGTTGAGGCCATGTCTGTGTTACCACTATGGTTATTCCTGGTTCAAGTGCCATCCTGCTGGAGTATTGGAGGGCAGAGAATGTGTCACACTCAGGGCAAAAATGATGTCTGGGAGGAATAACCACCCAGTGCCAGAAGTCTCTGAGATATCCCAGTCTGTGTCCTGTGTAGCAGCAGAAATGCAGCAACTCGTGTGAGACAGTTGAGGCCATGTCTGTGTTACCACTATGGTTATTCCTGGTTCAAGTGCCATCCTGCTGGAGTATTGGAGGGCAGAGAATGTGTCACACTCAGGGCAAAAATGATGTCTGGGAGGAATAACCACCCAGTGCCAGAAGTCTCTGAGATATCCCAGTCTGTGTCCTGTGTAGCAGCAGAAATGCAGCAACTCGTGTGAGACAATATAGATGACTCTTTTTTTAGTCCCTGTAGCTACGCAAGCTGTGTAAGCTTTGTAATAGTGGCCTGGATCCTGAATTGTTCACTCAGATCCCTTTCCCTTTGCCAAAGGTATCTCTTTGTTACCTGAATATCCTCCTCTTGTCTTACAGCTTCTAGCCAAACTGCTGAAAAGCAAAAACCCAGACGATTTACAAGAGGCTAACAAGCTTATAAAATCCATGGTAAAAGAGGTAAGAACTTCCTGTAGGATTGGTCCAGGTCAGCAATCTGCTTTCCAGGTGTTAAGCTATATGGCTTCAGAATGGTGGAGAGCTTAGATTTGGACTCCAGCTCACACCTGGCAGATGTTTGTGTCACAGAAACATCTACACGTGGTGTCACTGGTGGAGGACAGGGCACGAAGGGGCAGGGATTGGATGTCCCTCATCACTCAAGGTGGCATTTCACATCAGGGTTTGGTGGGAGGATCATGGTACAACCCATGGATACTGAGGACTGAGTCACTGGACTGGGTCTTCTCACAAACAGACTTCATGGAAACACCTTCCTGTTTGTAGAGCTGTGATGCATCCACCCATGGCAGTCACTCCAAACTCTGGAGTCCAGGAAATGACTCACTGTGATTCTGGCAAAAAAAAAGGACAGCTTCTAGGCTGGAGAGGATGGATAGGTTACTGGAGTGTTTCCATTCAACTTCTCTTGTCCCCAGGGCAGACTCTCCTCCACCTGTAGTTGGGATCTCAAATCAGAGGTGGGTGGACATTTTCCACCAGAGAGTGCTGCTTGCTCCTGGTGAATGTTTTGCTTCAAACACATCTTTTTTCTTTAATGGCATCAAATGAACACAAAAAACCCCAACTTCTGAAAAGGTCAGAAAGGAACTTTTCCATTTTTAGCGCTATAATTTCACATTCAAGTCTATTTAATGAGACTTTTTGGAAGTAAGGAGTTTCCTGTCATTTCTGAAGAGTGAAAAGCGGTAAAACAAGCAAAACTTCACATGAATGGAGAGTTTTCTGTTTGTTCTTTTTCTGGCTTAATCTAAAACGGACATTGCTAGACTGTGATTTGTAGATAACACCTGTGGTGGTGATAACTGTGGAGCTTCACAGAGAAACTCACCTCTTCTGCCTGTGCTTTGTCCCTGCAGGATGAGGCTCGGATCCAGAAGGTGACAAAGCGCATGCACACACTGGAGGAAGTGAATAACAATGTGAAGCTGCTGAATGAGATGTTGGTTCATTACAGCAAAGAGGACTCATCAGAGGCTGACAGGGAGCTCATGAAGGTGAGACTGAGCTGCTCCTTCTTCCCACAAACCCTGAAGTCTGTCCTTTCTTCTTAGAGACTTGAGTTTTGCAGAGAGTTGCAAACAGTGCAGTAAAACAGAGAGCAGTGGTGAGAAACGAGCAGTTGCTGGAAACAGCAGGCAAGGAAATATCTGTGTTTGTAATGCCTTTCACCAAAGGGCTCAGTGGGGACTAGCTCAGTTTGGCACATGCTTGAAGTGAGGTACAGCTGTTCTCCAAAGATGCAGCGTGGCAGAACCTAGAAGCTGCAGTTTGTAAGGTTTGCAGTTTCTTGATCCTTAGGACACATGGATTGCAGGTCATAACTGTCCCTTGCAGCTCTGTGGATGGGTGAACTAAAGGAGGAATGGGGCAGAAAATGGTTCCTCCCCTTCAGGGGAAGAGTTTTACCTTGTGTTGTAAGGTTGGATAAAAATCACGAAGGTAGGAAGCAAAACAGCCACCAGGGATGGGTGGGTAGGCCCAGGGCCTTGAAGAGTTGTACATTATCTAATTAAAAAAGTTAAATCAACTCACTTTTAACAACAAGCTCCTGGGACGATGGGAAGAAGGTTAAGAAACTGGTTGGTTTGTGTGAAACACCTCCTCCTTTCTGCTGTGTGGTTACAGCCTCTGAGTAGTGGTTGCAGCAGAACTGAAGCCTAGTTGTTGAAGCACAGTTCTGCTCTCCCTCAGGTTTTAGGGACTCCTGTAATACAGTGAAGGAACATCTCTTTGGGGCTGGAGCTGCCATAACTGCTGGTGTGAGGGAAGACTGAGAGGTGTTGTGTTGGAAATGCAGGTTGTGCTTAGACCCTCAGGCTCACGTGGTGCTGTGACCAGGGCAGGGAGAGGGATCCTGACCGTTCAGCCCCTCCAGCACGGTCAGCACAGTGAGACTTATCTCTGTTCTGGGCCTTCCAGTGCATGCCTGGGAGTCCTTCTGTGCTGCTGCTGCTGCTGCTGCTGGCAGTGGCTTCTGGCTGATGAAACCCTTTGTCCTAATCCTTTCCTAGGAGCTGTATGAAAGATGTGAAACCAAAAGACGGACGCTGTTCAAGCTGGCCAGTGAGACAGAGGATAATGACAGCAGTTTGGGTAAACTAAGCTACACTTGTCCTTTTTTAATTGCTTTTGTGACCTGTGCCTGGGCAAGGGTTCAGCAAGGGAGTGGCTGCTGTAAAGGCACCTCTTCACTGTGGATGCACTTTGCTTTGAGCAAGCAGATAAAGGACAGTCCTTGGCTTCTTTTCTTGTCATTTCAGTTCAGGCAAGGACTGGACAGTAGAGTTGGTGGTTTGGGAGCCTGAGGGCAGCAACCATAGAATCACAGACTGGTTTGTGTTGGAAGGGACCATAAAGACCATCTAGTTCCAACCCCCTGCCACGGGCAGGGACACCTTCCACTAGACCAGGTTGCTTCAGGCTCCCCCATAATGGGGAACAGCTGCTGCTTTGGGATGGGAAGGGAGTTGCTGTGGGGAACTCATTTTTGCCTTGGACTCATTTTTTCCTTGTTACTGCAATGTGCATGGAGCTAGAAAGGCCAGGGAATTGCTTAGAGAAGTGTGGCACAGACACAGAGTGATGAAGCTCAGAGCTAAACAGTTACAAGTTTTCTTGCTGATATTTAGCAAGAAAACTGAGCACTCCCAGCATTAAAGGGAGCAAAGTGACTAAAGCCTTGGAGGTCATTTTTGTCTCTCTTGCATGCAGGGGATATTCTGCAGGCCAGTGACAATTTGTCCCGTGTGATAAATTCCTATAAAAAAATAATAGAGGGACAGGTGATCAATGGTGAAGTGGATCTCCCTGTGATGTCTGTAGTGGAAGGTGAGTTCCTGGAAAACCAACTGTTTAATTTTTCAGTCCTGCAATTCTGAGTCTTTCGGACAGTGTTTCCAGTTAATTGTGGTAAAGTGGCTGTTGATGGTTCTTGTGGATCAGAGTGGGACAAGACAGCTCCTAAGCAGTGGATAACACTTCTGGGCACGAGCAGCAGTGCTGCAGCTTTGCATTTTCCATAGCTCAGTCCATGTTATTGAAACCTTTGGTGACATCAGTAGCAAATCTGCATCTGACCGGTCTGTGTGGCTGGAGGTTCTCATACATTTTCCTCCCCACATTTGTCCTGTTACTTAATGGTGACCTGTAAGAAGACAGTTGTATCAGAAGGACAAGAGCTGGAGAGTGGGAGCTGGGCCAGGGGTTCTGTTCCTGGCTTTGCCAGCAATTCCATTTGTGAATTTAGGCCAGTTGCCCACTTTACACTTCAGCTTCACCATTGAAAGCTCTGGATGTGTGTGACATTTAGAAGCTGCTTACACATTCCTGCATGGAGAGCAGTAGAGGAATGTGTGATGCTGCCTGACAGCATCTTATTGAGACAAGATTGTCCTAAATATGCAGATCAAGACACTGAATTTTCCTCAACTTTCCATCTTTCTGGTAGCTTTTGTTTATTGCAATACTGTAGGATCTCACAAAGCCTCATCTGAGCTCAAAAGATTTTGAAAAGCTGATGAATTGTGCTACAAGAGTGACTGGGGAAGGAGCAGTAGTTGGAGCAGATTTTCATACAGAAAATTCCAAAGTATCTGGGTTGATTTACACAGCCTGTGGACACCAAATATCCTTTCTCTGTTACAATGATCCATAAGCCATGATTAAACGAGGATGTGTGTTATCTCAACCTTCTCTCTACTAATTTCTTCTCTACATGGGGTTTGCTCTGAGCCTTTTGCCTTCTTTCCTAGTAGTGCTCTTCTCCTGTCCGCTGCAGGGAGTAACTCCACAAATAACCTCAACACCCTCATTGACCTTGCTGGCCTGGACATCACCAGCACCCCTGCACCTCCAATGCCACCCACCACCCTGACTGCAGCCCCCAGTGCAGCCCCAGCCGAAATCCCCATTCTCCCACCTCCTCCCCAGACGCTGGCGCCGCTGCGGAGCAGTTCCTCCAGCCAAGTGGAAACAGCACCAGCTCAGCAGGGCAGCACGGCCAACTCCCTCTCCTTGCTGGATGAGGAGCTTCTGTGCTTGGGTAAGACACTGAGAGGCCTGGAAAAGGGTTGCTCAATTCATCCATCCTAAGGCTGCTTCTTCCTTCAGCATGAGTGTGCAGGATGGCTGAGCTCTGGTGTGCCTGGAAGGAGTGTGAGGTACCTTTGGAGTCCAGGGGACATTCCCTTCCATCCTGATTATTAAACCTGGTCAGTGAGTCAGTATTATAAACTTCCCAGAGTTGGCTGCAAGTGAAGTACCTGTTGAGTGCAAGTGCAGTCTGATCTCTGGAGGTGCTGAGACATGCTGGATGTGCAGGCTGCAGTGTGGGACAGATTCACCCCTGACTCTGGTGGAAGGTGCCTTAGAGAGGTTGCACATAGGAGCCTGCAGGATGTTTGCCTGTGGAATCCAGATTTGAGCAGCAGAAGACAGTGTAAATCAGGAAGGGTTAGAAGAGCTGTGGGCAGGGAGTGATTGTCAGTCTCTTTTCCTCACCACAGACTTGCAGCCCATCTCAGTGTTTCATCATGTTCTGCAGAGCTAAATCAAGTAGTTTGATGGTACTGAAACAAGAGTCAAGGGATGACACTAAACTTACTTTTTCCTCCACTCACCTGTTTGTTACTTTGCCTTCCAGGCCTGAATGACCCAGCCCCTGCAGCAGGGAAGGAGACCTCGGAAAACAACCAGTGGAGCATGTTTGAGGTACAAAGGAGGGTCTCTGGGGAAGGGGGGAGAGGCTGTCATTGTGGGAGGACTCAGGACACGCTGTCACCTTGGAGAAGCATGTGATCACTCATACAGACAGAGGGGCAGTCTGGCTTAGCCCTAAAATCTGGGATAGCCGTGTCTAAACAGAGTAGCTATCCCTGATCCTGGCTTTCTCAGTTTCCCATCTGTCCCCATGGTGTTAGCCCTTCCTTTGCTTAAATTACAGATGAGGTGTAGCCCTGACGTAGGCCACAGACTTTGCTGCTTGCCACCCAGCTCCTGTTTTTGGGGTAAACCTCTCTCCCTGTGTAACAGAACAAGTGCCATCTCTGCCTCAGGGGGAGCAGTGAGTTAGAGCATCTACTTGTCCTCTCTTGCAGAATGACCACTTGGACCTGGATTTCTTTAATCCGAAGATGATGACTGTTGCTTGCAACTCTGCAGGGAATCCTCTTCTCCATCACACATCACAGACCACGAGTGGGACGTCAGCGACGCTGCCTTGTGCTTTCACAGCCTCCCAGACTGCTCCCAGCATCCCAGCACCAAACCCAGCACCATTTGTGTTCTCTGCTGGACCTGCTGCCCCTGCAGGGCCCCCTAAGACTATTCCAGCAGCTCCTGGGTACTTCAGCTCGTCTGTGGGCAGCAATATGTCACATAAGATGGATGCATTAGGACAACTCCTTGAAGAAGCCAAAGGGTAATCAAAAGTCCTGGACTTTGCTTTGGCTCTGCAGTTGGAAAGCCAAGCTTGCTGCAGTGCCAGGTTCTGAGGGTGACTTTCAGCTCTCTGGAAGAAATGTGGGATTGGGATTTTTCTTCTCAGAGGTTTCAGTTTACAGACTAATACAACAGCCAGGGGGGAAAGGCTGGCAGAACACACAGCTGTGCTCTTGCCTGATCCAGAGGTGTGGTGTGAAGTTGAACAGGCTGTTAAGGTACAGAGGCCTTTGCCCACCTCAGCCTTGCCTACCCTCACCAAGGTGGGGCTCTCCTTTTTTCCTGACTTACAGGAGTGACCCCAACCCTACCACCACCACTGTCCTTGTAGCTCTCCTTACATGACACCATACAGAATCACAGGCTCCAGGCTGGCTCTGGGCTGCTCCTTTGTCCTCATGGGTGTTGGTGAATTACCTGCTTCACTTCCTGCTCCATTCTCCATGTGTTTTGTCTCTCTTGCAGGACTGCCACCCAAGGCATGGCGACGCCCTCGGTGTTCCCTGGAGTTACTTTGCCAACCACTGTCACCCCTGCCCCATTAGCAGCACCTGCAGGGCTGCCAGCCACTGCCCCTGGAGCCCCTCCAGCTCCTTTCCCAAGCACCTGTACTGCTGGCTCAGGAAGTCCTCTCTTCCAGCCAGCATCATTCCAGCAGCAAGGCAGTCCTATGAAAGCACCTGAAATCTCTTTGGCCAATGTCCACGTTCCCTTGGAATCTATTAAACCCAGTAAGTATCTCAGGTTTTTCACCTTGCTCTGAACATTTCTTAGAGGCAAAGCTTCTGGGCAAAGCTGAGAGGAAGGGATGAGCAGCCCTAGATCATCTGCTGCAGCATAAACTGAGTCCTCTCCCTCCTCTCCCTGTGGCAGGCAGTGCCCTCCCAGTGACAGCCTATGACAAGAATGGCTTCAGGATCCTCCTGCACTTTGCCAGGGAATGCCCACCAGGACGGTCGGATGTGCTGGTCGTGGTGGTCTCCATGCTGAACACAGCACCTCTCCCTGTGAAGAACATCGTGCTGCAGGCTGCTGTGCCCAAGGTAGGGACCACAGCAACATGGAACTGCAGCCTGGAGACTTGGGACAGCCTGGTCCTACCTTTCCATAGGCTGTGCTCTGCCTGGCTCCAAAACACTGAACACAATAAGTCAAGAACTGCTGGTGGTTAGTGTTCTGTTTTTCTGAGTTTTCTGTTCATGACAGTGGCTCTGATGACAGTGGCACAGTGACAGGACTGTTATGTGGGCAGAGCCTCCCTGGAGGTCTTTAGAATCAGCAGTTCTAACAGACATCCTAAATCTGACAATGCATTCCATTCTAGTCTTACTGCACCTAGATCATTTTGGATGGGCAGCTCTGTGTTTTGAACTCTGGCCCAGCCTGCTGTTTCATGAAGGTGTTCACATCAAAACCTCTGACGGGAGCACTCAGACAGGAAGGTGCTGGTAGTGTTCACCCAACCAGTGCTGTTGCTCTGGGCTGACTGGTCTGCCTGTTCCTATCCTGTTGCACAAGCTGGGCTGGCCCTTGTTCCCTCATTTTCTCTCCTGGACTGATTCTTCTCTGTTTGGCTGTGTGCTGTTGTCCCCTCAGCCTGTGCATACATCTTTCTTTGTTCCCAAGACAGGAGATAATCCCTGTGGTTCTGCTTTGCTTTTTCTCTTGCAGTCCATGAAAGTGAAGCTACAGCCACCCTCTGGCACCGAGCTGTCTCCATTCAATCCCATCCAGCCACCTGCTGCCATCACCCAGGTCATGCTTCTGGCAAATCCTGCGAAGGTGAGAAGGGCAGTGGGATTTGTCCTGCCCTCGTCAGACACGTTTGATGTCAGCTGAACTGTACAGGGGGTTGGGCCAACCATTGGAGCAGCTTTGTGAGGTACATGGAGGTGCCCTCATTGAAGGACTGCTTCCATCTCCTGCTTACTGTTTCACTAGGACTTGCAGAGCAGGAACTGTTTTATCTTCCTCCACATGATGAGGAATTGAATTTTGAAAATGCTGAACTATTCCAGCAGCATTCTTCAAGCTCTCTGGAGAGCAGCTGAGCAATGGGTGGTGGATATTGCAAACTATGATCACAGGTCATTTATGCTTTTCTCTTCCTGATCCACACTAAGCAGTAAAGGCTTTGTGATATAAAGACGGTTTGTAAATAGCTGAATTTCTCCATGAATCCAACCTGGGCCCTCCTCCCCCTGCTCTGTACAACAGAAGTCTTGTGCTCTCTGTAGAGCTGTAACAGTGAAGTGTTTTGTTCAGGGCTGTTCTCATGTTGCTTTTGGGTTTTGTCTTTCCTGCAGGAGAAGGTGAGGCTGAGGTACAGACTGACCTTCACCCTGGGAGACCAGCCCAGCACAGAAGTGGGCGAAGTGGATCAGTTTCCCCCGGTAGAACAGTGGGGGAATCTATGACCTTAGGACACTCCCAGAGACTCTGTGACAGGACCAGGGCAGGATCCCACAGGACTGGAACGGATGTGCCGTGGGGAGGGACACACATGCTATCCACTGGTGATGTTCAGCTTTGTTTACATGTCCTGACCACTCTGCTTGTAGCTTTAGTCCAGAATGTTGTGCCCCACATCGAAGGGGCCCTGGAACATTTCTGCCAAGCATGAACTCAGCGGCAGCCAGTGACAGGCAGTGCTGGCTGCTCTTATCTTGACCTCTGGGTGAATCTGGTTCTATCTTCCACTCTATTAAACTTGAAGTTACTGTATTTTGAGGGGAGACCTGTCAGCAGAAGGGGATTTAGTTGGCTTGTTCCCGTCCTGCTGACCAGACAGGCTGGGGGGGTGATGATGCCGCCGTGAGCTCAGCGCAGAGCCCTGACACGAGCCCTCCCTTGGACTGTGACCTCCTCAGTGCTGCACTAGCCCTGTGAGCATGCTGGGCAACAGTGCTGCTCTGTGAGGGAATGCTTCTTTTTTTACACTGAAATGGCACTTAGCTCCCTTTCCCTCCTCCTGCTTCATTCCCGAGGGCCAGTGTACACAGCCCCTTGCTCCCTGTGTGCCACACTGCTGTGTCTTCAGTTCTATTTATTTGATGCTGCTGCCCTGCTGCATCCATTTCGGGCAGTTTGGGCTGAGTTTTCTCTGCAAATGGTTACACTGGCTATTTTTCTGCCTTCATTGCATTCCATAGCGTGGGGAAAAGAGGAAATTCATAGTGAGGAGGTAAGAGGGCTGGAAAGTATTGGTCAGTATTGGAGGACAGCACCTGGAGAGCACAGAACTGTCTTTACAATCACTAGCCAGGGGCAGTGACTGAATCCAGGGAGAAGGAGATGCCTCTCGTGTCCTCTCATGCAGGCAGTATTATTAGTGTAGTCAGATTCTGTGTTTTGTTGAGCTGAGTACAATGACCTACAAGATGTAAATAACAGAGCTGTAGGGTATCCAAACAGAACAAGGCAGAGGAAGTAAGAGGCTCCCCTGGGCTGTGATAGGGCACGTGCTGGATTAATGCCCTGTTTTCTTTATTCCCTGTATTTAGTGGCAAAGTGCAATTGTCCTTACAAAGGGGAAAGCAGTTTTGCTGGACATCAGTGTTCTGTGTGCTAACAGGGAGTAGAAGAGCTGACCCCTTTATAGCTACAGTCTCCCAGAAACTATGTTTAAATCACCAAAGCTTGGTTCCAGCAGCTCCTTCCTTATTCCTCTGGATTTCCAATCTTAAGCAGTGCCTCAACAGGCTCTGAGACAGACTTGTAAATCAGTGGGGGTTTTTAACATCCATAGGCACAAGCACAGACAGATGCTTGAAGTGTCCTTAGACACTCAGCTCTATGCTGTCAAGCAACAGCTCTTTTCAAATTGGGAGTAGGAAAAGCAGGAAGCAGGAGACTACTGTCTCTCATAGGAAAATCCAGAGGAGAACATGCTGCTGGAATGAATGGTTGCTGTAAACCCCATTGCTGCAAACACAGCTTGACCTTGGAGGTATTTGTAGTTGGATTTTCTTTACTGTGCTGCAACGTAAAACTCCCTAGAGGTGAAAAACTCATCAGATTTGAAGGCCTAAGGTCCTCACCAGAGGCACCAGCCAGGCAGTGTAGGAGCCCCTCAGGGGCTGACAAAGGGAGGTGGAATCCAAGCTTGGCCTGGTCTGAAGCTCATGGAGACCTCAGCCTTGTCAGCTCCCTGACATGGAAGGGCAGGTCAGAGGGACAGGTATGTTGCTTGGTTCCTAAAGAAAGTGTTTTTAAATGGATGGACTGGGACAAGGAGAGAATTCTTTCTGCCTCGGATGTGTTTTTGCCAGCACTTTAGACACAGTAGGCATGGAGGTAGTGCTTGGGTCAGAGTGGTGTGTCCTGAGGAGCAGGTTTCACTGCTTTCCATGCCTGCACGTGGATCTCACTGTGACTTGGAGGAAGGCAGGGGAGCACACAACAGCTGTGTTCTCAGTGTCTCAGTGCAGTCCAGCAGGAACATGCTGCAGTCCTGCTGTGTGGGATGCGTTGTTCAAAGCTTTGGAAATTAAACTATGAATGTTCCTTGTCTGTAGGGTGAGGTTCCTGCTTCATCCCCAACAGCCCTACCTGTACATACATCTCCCAATACGTTTGTGCTGCTGCATGTTGAATAAATCATTTTCCCTACCTGGCTCTGTGCTGGCCCTTTCTCCTGACAGCTTGAGCATCTGCAAAGCCTTAAACTCAACCCATTGACTCAAGATCAACCAAACTGAGTGAAAATGGAGAAGTTGCTGTTTCTAAAACCCCACAGGTATAAGAGTTGGCCTTTCAGTTCTGGGTCTTAGAGGCAAAGAAGCCAAAAAATCCAAGGAAAAGCTGCAATGAGGCTCACTTCACCAGGGGAGGCCAACTCCCAAGCAATTTGGATGCCAATGTCAATGTAAATTCTGTTTCTGGAAGAACAAATGACCAAGCAATCTGCAAAACAAGACATTTATTCTTTAAAAAAACAGTCAGTTTATGTACAGGGAGCTCCAGAGGAAGAGTAAGATCACATACTGCCATCTTCAGGACCCTTCCAAGGTGCCTTCTTTGACAATGACTCGTGCAAGATTTCGTGCGAGTGCAAGCCTCAGCATTTCCACTTTGGTAGTCTCAGCATCCTCCTGGAAGGGAGCAGAGCTTGGGTTAGATGATTGCACACAGTAATGAGCTGCTGCCAGGGTCTCTCTCTGGGTTTGGAAAGTAAAAATGCAGGTCATTGAGAGGGAGAGTACCTGTGTATTTACCCGTTTACCTCTAGGGAAGAGCAAAAGCTCCATTTCCTACTTTGTAGCTCACCCCAGAGCAGCAGTGCCAAGATCTGCCATTCCCTGGCAGCTGCAGGGGTTTGCATGTGCAGCAAATGGCTCCCTGTTCTGTGTGTTGGATGGCAGCAGCTCAGCTTTTCACTGCCTGTGTAATTTGCAGTTATTCCTCTTGGAAAAGCATCACAGTCCAATCCAAAGCAGCAGAACATGAGGAGTGGGAGCTCTCCTGCACTGGGTTTGGGAATACTTCAAGTTCTCTCGATGATGCCTCGTTTGGCTGCCCCTGAACACCCCATGCCAGCTCCTTGCCTCAGGCTGTCCCTCTCTTCTGCCCCCATGTAGGAACAGAAATGCAGAGTTTGCTTCCCCAACCCTCCCCTCACAGCCCCCCTGATTCATTATCCAGCTGTCCTCAAAACTGGAGCTACCTGGAACTTCTGCTTATCCGGATTCCCTGCTGTCAGGTCTTCCAGGCATCGCATCAACTCGTAAGTCTGCTCTGCTGAAAACACGACCTGTGGAAATGAATGTAAAATGATCGAGTTTAAGGACATCACAGTTTGAAAAAATGCAGTTGAAAGGAAGAGAATGTATTCACACTCCCACAGATCCACTCTGACCCTTTAAATCACAGGATCAAAGGATAATTCAGGCTGGATGTGACTTTGGGACGTCTCTAGTGCCACCTCGTGCTCCAAGCAGGATCAGCAGTGAGGTCAGAGCAGCTGCTCTGGGTCTGTAATTGCTAAACTGTCCTTTTCTTGATGAATATTAAAGCAAAAATTGGACTAGAAGAAGGAAGCACACTAGGACAATCTTCAAGCCAAGTTCCAAAGGAGCTGGATGCAGTGTGTGCTTAAACTACCAGCACAGATGTATTCATAGAACCCTAGAATTTTAGGGGTTGGAATGGACCTTGCAGATCATCTAGTCCCAACGCACTTCCCTGGGCAGGGACACCACCCACCAGAGCAGGTTGCTCAAAGCCTCATCCAACCTGGCTTCCACTGCTGTTCCCAAAGCAGGGAACCAAGGTAAGAGTTGATTATCCCATCCAGGATCCTGTGTGCTCCCACTGGTGGGACACTTGGATAGCTAGGGAATTCTGGAGCTGCCACACACAGTCCTTGTACTGACAGTGCAAGTCTTGGCCTGGGGTGGGAAGGTGGTCCTGGTCAGGAAGAAGGAAGGGGCGTGGGGGGGCTCAGGAGGGAGCAGTGATCTCACCTCCTTCTGCTCCAGCAGCGGCAGCGCATCTGTCAGCAGAGTCATCCAGAAGGAGCTGGGGGCGATGTGAGCTGTCATCAGCGTGAGCAGCAGCCTGGCAGCCTCGCAGAAACGCTGCTCCGCGTACAGCCGGTGGAACTCACGGTACTTGCCTGCACACATGGTGAAGGAGGGACACTGTCAGGGGCTGCTGGGCCTTGGCAGGGCCCACACAGCCCATGGCAGAACCACCACCAACTGGGATGAGGCCAGAGCAGCCAAGTCTGGTGTGTGGAGAAAGGATACAACACCCTGAAAGAGCAGGCAAAACCTGCTGCTGTTCCGGGTGAGCTGCAGCCTTGGTCACTGCCTGGTGGAGAGTGTGTGTAGGTGAGCAATGTCCCAGGGGCTTAGAGATTAGGGGAGAGAATGTTCTTTTTGGTATTACAGAATAGCAGGTCTGAAAGGCTTCATTGTCTTCCTGGTGGTTTAAATGGAGAGTGGAATCTTTGTTAATAGGGAAAGTTCTGTGTTTGCTAAGAGTTAGTGAGATCAATATCCAGCGCATGAGAACTGGCTGAGGATGAAGGTTGGGTTCATTCTGCAGCTTTGTTTGTAGCCACTAAACTGTCAAAATACTGGAAGTTAACGATTCCTGTTCATGCTGCAGCTCAGGACAGAGACATGTGGAAGTTGTCCAGCAAAGGTACACCTAATGCTTCTAAAAACTCCAAAGGACAAACAAGCAGAAATATTTTCAGGCCTTTCAGGTTGTTTATAGAGAGCAGAAAGAGAAATAGTTTCTCTGGGGCTGACACAAGGGTCACTGGGTGACGTTGGGCATACAGAGATGAGGGATTACCAATTTGGTAAGTCATGTTTAGCTTCTAGGCCTAATCTAGGATAAGGTTTAAATGAAGGGAATTCAGTTCCAGTTTTGCAAACTGGGACCAAGTGGGAACAGATCAAACTCAGGATCACCCTCCTTGTCATGCTGGCATCAGGCAGAGGGGACTCAGTCCAATGCCAACAGCTGTTCCAAGTTTCTGTTAGATTCTGGCCCCAGTAACTGGGCTTACTAACTGCCACAGCACCAGAGAAAGGGGCAGTTTAGCTTGGTTTCCTGTCTTGGTCCATGAATCAAAGGCCACGGAGCAGCTGCAGGCACAGCGCAGGTTACCACAGCCTGCACTGTGCTAGGCAGAAGGAAGCTGTGGTATGTGAAGGAAATGAACTGGAGGCCCTCACTGTCTCTTGGCACAACTGCTGCAGTGAGGGGGCAGGAGAGGGAGGGCTCACGTTCCAGGGAGCTTGAGACTGGCAAACAACCCACATGGTGCTGAGATTTTGGAGAGCTTAGTAACATTATCACATTGTCAACATAACTTAAGCAGTGGTTTACTGTCCTAAGGAAGCCTCCTGAGGTATTCCAGGTAGCACTGATTAGTATGTCAGAGCCTCTCTAGGTAGTGATAGTCTGGAAAGAGACTAGGGATGGGGAAATTGTGAGTGCCAGGATTTGGGGCTGTCCTGCTCAGAGCAGTGCAGAGCAGGTCCCTGCTGGGAGGGCAGTGGTAAAAGCTGCATCCCATTCACCATTTGCTTTCCCCTCATCACTACACCAGGATGGAGCCAGATGGAGGAAAGGGTAAATCCAAGTAATTCCATGGAATTCAGTATGTTCTAAATAACAGAGTAGAATGAAAACTGCAGGCAGTTCTCACCAAGGAATGTCAGCCTGTCACTGAGCAGCATGGATGGCCCCAGGTTGTCAATGAGGTCCAAGTCAGAGAAGCAGCCCCTTTCACAATAGTCCTTAAGGAACCTGGGGAGAAAGGGAAACACACTGAAAGCTTAGAGGGGACAACATCACCCATATCCACTCTGGATCTCCTAATCCCTTCCCAGAAAACTTGACTGGACAACTCAGTTCCATCTTAACAGACCTCCCCCAGGGGTTTCAGAAGTCGTAACATTCCCTGGGAGCAGCCAATGAACTGCTGGAATGTGCATTTAACAGACACTTCATTTGTTCTTCTGCATTTTGTGGTGGTTGAGATCTGCTTGTCAAAAGGAGTAAGTGAAGGAAGGCACACAGGAAGCTGAGGCTGGTGGATGCATAAATAACACTCCCAGATCATAACAAAAGCTCTATTTTTCAGCTGTGTAAAAAAGCTGATAAGCAGCAGGAACAAAAACAATGCTAAAAGCTTTTCAGTTGTTTTGTCACAGCCTTCATTATGCTGCTTTTTGCAGAGCTGCTTCCTGTGATGGTTTTCTTTCACCTTCTCCTGAAAGAAATAGAACAATTCCAACTCCTTCAAAGAACAAATGAGAAAAACCCAACCATCAATCTCTTACCACTCTCTTTTCCACTGCTGAAGACAGTGTGGCCTGGACACCCACCCAGAGTGTAATTTCAAAATTATACTCTTAACCATGCAGAGATTGGTACCTACCTATTTCCAATTAGTCAAACCCACATGACATGGGTTGTTAGAGATTAAAAAGCAGAGAGAGAGTTGCCAGAGCTTTTGTCAAGGCCTAAGACAAGTGTCAGCATCCTCCTCAATGTCATAACAACCCTTCCACCCTGCAAGGTCAGGAATTGTGACAGCTCATGCAAAACCAGGGACAGGACAAAGCTTTGCTCCTTGTTGCAAATGTTTTAATTGTGGGGTGAGATTTTTAGTAGAAATAATGACTCCCACTGAGTTGTTTGGAGGTTGTGTGGTGAACTTGACTACAAATAACCTGCTAAATGCAGCACAGAAGGGGATTATCCTCCACCCAAATCATTCCCGGGGTCGCTGTCCAGCCCTGTCAGAACAAGTGAAGGGCAGTGCAGAAGACAGAAATTGCCAAAAGAAATGTATATCAAAGGAAGGTCTAAGAGGGTTGGACTGTTAGGTAAAGCCAATCTGTTTTGTCTCTAGATGTCAGGAAGGAAAACAGTATAGATTAGACAGCTGGGGGTACTGCAGGGGAGAGCACCCGAGAATGTAATTTTCTAGTTCAGAAGCAGCTACCTGACCTGAGGGACAGCCCAGCCCCACCTGCCAGCAGCAGCTTTGCTGCCCCATGGCAGAGCAGTCACTCTGCCCCATCCCCCCCTGTGCTCTGGGAGCTGCTGGCTCAGGCTCACCGGTCTGAGATCAGCGTGGCGAACGCGGCGTCCTTGGCTCGGATGCTCCAGGACAGGGCAGAGCCCAAGCGGTTGTTCCGCAGAGCCTTCATGGCCATGATCTTACAGATGCTGCGGACTGAGGAGGAAACAGAGAGGAGGAGAAGAGTTAGTTCTGGTTAATTCACTTGTATCACTGCAGAAGAGTGAGATAGAAAAGGCATCACCTTGTTCGTGCATCTGCCTCTGCTCACAGATCCGCAGCACCTTGAGGGCTTTCTGCTCCGTGTTCAGGGGGATCCTCTCGATGTGCAGCTCCAGGTACACTCGGCCATATTCTGGGCAGTGGTCAAAGTAATCGACCCCCAGCTGCCACAGGCTGAGAGAGAGGGAAATCAGCCACCACTCCAGCCACATACATCTTCAGGGAGCACAACAGGAAAGGCCCAAGGACAATCCGAGCCTGCACTACTGTTAGCTCTGGTTAACTTTGTACTCAGTCCTGAAATGGCTGTTCCTTTCCCAGGACTGCCAGCTGCCTGTCACATCACTGTGGAATGCCTGCAGCTCCTAAGAGCTTCAGTGCACATCACTGTACAGTGGCAGGAGTGACTCTGGTCATTCCATGTGATGGGCTCCAACAGCTTTTGTCTTCCATTCAGGAAAGAAAACGTGCCAGTCTTTGTACAATCCCTTAGGGACACCTCTGCTGAAATTCTGACAGTGGCTTCACTAAGTTTTGCCTTCATGGAGCTGTTTATTTTGGCTGTCTCAGTGTTAGTCTGTCCAATGAGTAATAAAACAGAGGTTGGTACCTGTGATGGGAGAAGAGTCCTGAGGCATATTCCAGCAGAAGGAATTCACGCATGTTTGAACCAAAACTGAGGAGAAAGAGAGAAAATAAACAGGCATTATTATATGCATCTCGTTGGAAAAACTTGCTGACTTTCCTTCACAAGTACCTTTAATTTTTTCAGCATGTTTCCTCAGGGGTTATCTTAATCAGCTTAATCCAAACAATCAGTGCAAAGAAATACTTACTAGAGATTGTGAGACTGCAGGAGTTTGCAGTGATCCAGCAGGTCAGTCAGATGAGCCACAAACCACCAGTTGCTCAGGACAATGCTGTGTTTGAAGCAAAAGACAGAAAAAACTAAGCCTAGCCCTGCCATGGAATGTGTCAGGTTTTCCACAGGTATTTCTTACCAATACACAGCTCTGTCACAGTGCAATGTCTGGTTGCAATGTCCCAGATCTAATAGAACATTTTCAATTACTGCCAGCTTCACATTTTTTGCTGAATGCTTTGCAAAGTTGTTCAAGTGGGCTGTACCCATTATCCCCCACCCCAAACACACACAAGCAATCATGTAGAACTACAGTATCAAAAACCTTAAAACCCAACCTGCATTCCTTGATCACTTGGTGCATCTCAAATTCAAAGGCTGCCATTAAAATCATGTCTAGAGGCTCAGGGCTGCTCTCTCCACCCAGGAACAGGTCCATACTAGACTGTGGAATGAGATGACAAGATGTGATAAGTGCAGAAGTTGTGGATAGTAAAAGTAAGACAATTGTTTGGATGTAGCAGCCTAATTTAGGTTGTTTTATGGGAAATAATAGGTCAGAGAGACCGGACACATTAACGAAATGGATTTTACCTTATTTTAGCATAAGAAAACTGGGGAAATAATTTGCAGCCACAAGACTGGCAACATTAGACACTGCAAAGTGGGTCTGGAACAATTTGTCAACTCCATCAGTCTCTCAGTCCTCTTACAAACTCTAGGCAACATCTCAGGTGTGTAGTCGCTGTCAGGTTTCAACCCTCTCATGGTTCTTCTGTCAGTGCAGTAACCTTTGTGTGCTTCAAACAGTGGAAAACGTAGAAGTGATTCCATTTCCCACCTGTGCATAGAACCGTAGCTCCACGGGCTTCACGGTCGGGTGGGAGTACAGGAGCCTGGTGACCAGGAAGTGGTACCATGTGTTCATGAGTTCCTTCTTCTCCAGTATGGCATCCTCATCTCCCAGCAGGATCTAACAGGAGGAAACCACAGGAGTCATTGTGCAGACTCAGTGCTGTACACAGGCATCACTCCTGCTCTGGCAAAAGGGAGGATCTAATCACAATTAAACAAAAATGTGCAAAGATCCTTCTCAGAGCTGTTTCCTAATCAGCCTTAGGGCATTGGACCGGGAAAGAAACTGATCTGCCCAGGCTTGCAGAGACTGTTGCAAACCATGAACACAGGAGACTGGCCTGAAATCTCCTGATTTAAAGAACAGATCATCCAGAATATTAAAGTTACTTGTGATCTCACAGGGCTCCTGAAATCCACAAGGATGGATCCAATACCTGTACCACAGTTTGTTTCATTCCAGGCAAAAACACACCTTGCAGATGGACTCCATGTGGGGATTGGAAGCAAAAGTTCCATCCTGAAGATATCGCTGACACTCCTCATGCCAGTGCTGCCACTTCAGCTCCAGCTCAGTCAGGGTCTGGGTGTTGCCAAGCTGAACAGAGGGTAAGATACATGGAATCAAAGAAACACCAAATCAAATCACAACAGGCACTTGGGCTGAACCCACAGTCACTCTTGACAGAAAGCTAAGCATGGGGCTGCTAATGATCTTTCTGTGTTGGTTTGTCACCTAGCAGGCTCTGCTCTGAACAGCTGGGTCTTTGGGCAATTCAAGTATGCAAGTATTATCACTGTAAAGGAGTAAGACTGAGATGTTCTAATGGGGAACAAACTGTTACAGGGGCCACATCAGAGGTGACTCTTTTCCCAATGAATTGCACAAAAACCCCACTTTGTACATACACTGGGCATAGGCATCTTCTTCATCAAGTCATCCAGGATCTTGTACATGTTCATTGATGTGGGATTGGCACTGGCTTCCTTGGAGAGCAAGTGTCGTGCTTCATCCAATCTGCCTTGGAGCACAAAGACATCCACCTGCAAAATCCAACTGTCCATGAGCACTGCACTGGGCAAGGCCATGAACACCCAGGAAGGGTATCTGAAGGGGATCTTCACTTGTGATTTAGGTAAATGAAATGGAGTTAAAATGCTTAAACTGCAGGCCCTGCTAATTCAAATACATCGTGAATCTCTAGGGGTCATTAAAGTGGAAGAATCAGGATGGGAACGAGGGGTAGGATAATGTTCAGAATGGCTTCATCTTAAAACCTGCACTGGCAGACAGAAGCAGTGTCGCAGTCTGTGAGGAGTGTCCAGTAGGGAAGAGGAGGGAAAGCCCACAGGCATGAATTCTCTCTGTTTAAGAGTCTGCTAGGTGCTGACACTCACCACATTCCAGAAGAGCTTGTGTTTGGATGGGCTCTCACTGCTCAGAACCTCGCGGACCATGGTGTCCACATCACACACGTGCAGTCTCACCCAGTCGAGGAGGTGCAGCAGGAGGGGCCCAGCTGTGTGCAGAGAATCTCTCTCTTAGTGCTCACCTCTGGTCCCCAAACAACTCTCTCACACACTTCTAACCTTAACAGTCTGACATCAGCAGATGAGGTCTGCTGAGTGGATTTCTACCTCCCACATCCAAGTCAGAGTTCCCCAAGCAGCCAGGCCTGGGGAACACTCGGCTGACAACAGGTTTCTCTGTGGCAAATTTTAGATAGAATAGCAACAAGGTCCAGCAGAAAACCCTAACCAGTTATTTGAAGAAATAAAAGGTGATTCAGATCATAAACCTTGTAATGGTAAAAGCCAAACAGAGTATTTCTGTTTAATTCAGCACCTACTCACTATTAACTGAGTATCAGGAAGAAACCTGGCACCAGCTGATTAACTTTTCTTCACATTAAGTAATCTACTATTTGAGAATCTCTGAATTCTGGGACTGTGCAAGCAGCACATTTGTTTGCATTATCTCCTGGAAAAAATTATTTACTGCTGTGAAACACCAATGTGAACAAACTGACTTCAAAAACGGCATCCTCACACTGAAGGAGTTGTACCAGAGATGTGTAAATGTTATTGACACTTGGCATAGCTCTAAAACTTATCAAATTTTGACACAATGGATGCAACATATGTTTTAAACAAATAAATAGGCAAACAAAATCCCCTTCACCCTTGACATCAGACAGGTCAGTGCTCACCTGTAGCTGCTTCAACAAACAGTATCTCACACAGGTTCCAGATCAGCTCCATTGCAGAGAGAATGGAAACCTGCAGAACAGCAGGGTCAGGTGTTAAGTCAGGAATTATTCCAGTTTTGGGTCCTTTTTAACCACACAGATGCATCTGCTGTCCATACCAATCTCTAAAGTCAGTTGGTAGAGAAATGTCATATGGACATTTCAGAGATATAAACTAACAGGCAGAAACAGGCCATGACTGCTCCTCACACATTCAGCCCAGAAAATACTGACACTTTGTGTACTGACATGCAGCAATAATCTGTCACCAGTGGGAAATGCCAGCTAGGACAGAAAGTGGTGTTTGGTTTTGCACTTCTAGGACCTAACAATACAAACAGCGAAGGAAGAAAGGAAGGCCGTTGGAGCAGCATCACTGCAGTTAAGAGGACAGAACTGCTGGGAGCACTGTGCTCTTCCCAGAACACTCCTGTGGTGTCTGACAGGTCACAGTGAACACCCACAGCTCTGAGGCTGAGATACAGCTGACTGGAATCTGAGAGTTTGGGAGGTGAAGTTTCAGACAGGCAAGTACTGGCCCACAGCTGACTCTGAGATGTTTATTTAGTGTTATAAGTGTGATGTTTTCTTGTCGTTTGTACCATGCTTAAGCCAGGGCAGTGAATCGAGGTGTTGGGCATCTCTTTACTGTTTTAGAAGTACAGGAACTATTTACTCTTGGCTATGAACTGCATCTCCTAGAGTTAAATCTCAAGTGCCTCATGGCACAGTGGTGGCCTAGGTGAGTTCACCAGCCACTGATCCATGCTGAGCTGTGCCCACCCAACATGACTGTGACTTACCTGAGTGCTGTACTGGTTGTGCAGAGCAGGGTCCCGGGTGGAAACTGAGGGAAGAACAAGGAAAGTCAAAGAGCAACACATTTACCTTTCACAGCCCCTCTGGGCTCACAGAGCCAACAATACCTGATAGTTCATTTAGCACAGACCTAAATGAGCACACACACATGGCAAAGCTAACTTCTATATAGAACTTAATCGTTTCTGCACATCTGGGTATGGCTACAGGCACAGATGGATGAGTAAAATCTCCCACTTTCTGGGGAAGCAGGCTATTAAACTGGACTCAGTTCCCTGTAAACTGCAACACAAGATATGAGAAGGCTGCAAGTCCTCAAAAAAAAAGGATAAAACACAGCTGGGAAAAAACCCATCTCTGAACAGATTTACAAACCAACTTGGCACCCTCCTGGATGGACTTGGGAGTCCTGATAATTACTGAAACCTACACATGCTATTGTACAGTAGCTGCAATAACTTACCATGGAAATGCTACTTTTATAATCACAACTAGTGTTTCCTTTTCTTGCAGTAAGGGGACAAACAAACTTACCAGCTGCCTGGTGCATGTCCTCCATGCAGGCTCTTATCACTGACCGGTAGTTCTTACTCACTTGAACCAACCTGTCAAACACAAATGGGCTTTGGCTGGAGAGGTCTGAGTTTTCGTCTCATGCCATGCCCACTAAAGCCTCGCAAGTTTCTCTGCAGCAGATGCTCCCAGTACTTGTGTGGATCCACTGGAATCAGTGCTACGCAAAGGCTCGTTCAGTGTGGTTACTGAAGGACCAGAGCCTTGTTTGGTAAAATCACCCCAAAACAGGCATTTTTTTCTGCCCTCCTGCTGATCACACAGCTCTGAGCAGCCTGGTCAGTGGCA
>NW_008673872.1:0-217 GCF_000695815.1 Acanthisitta chloris | reverse complement strand
GGGCAGTGCGTACCCCCCCCCCTCCCCACCCTCACTGAGCCTTCCGTGACTTCCCCGCCAGCTCCTCCTCGCTGCGCTGCAGCCCCACGAAGATCCCGTGCGACTCGTTGAAGAGTTTCCGCAGGGTCTGGATGTAGATGTCCTGATCCCTACGGATCACGAAGACGCGGGAAGAGCTCGGCGCTCCCTTCCCGGTGCCTGCAACAGAGCCCGTCAG
>NW_008673871.1:0-6638 GCF_000695815.1 Acanthisitta chloris | reverse complement strand
TGGGGACTCAGTCATTTATAACACTCCCAAAAGCTATTCTCCCTATTTTTGATCAACCATTTCAAAGAATCCCAGAATCAGTTAGGTTGGAAGGGACCACAGTGGGTCACTGGTCCCACCTCCTACTCCAGCAGGGCCAGCCCAGAGCTCATGGCTCAGGGTTGTGTCCAGAGGGTTCTGGAATATCTCCAGTGAGGAGAATCCACAACCTCTCTGGGCAATCTGCTCAGTGCTCAGGGACTGCACAGCAAAGAAGTTCTACTCTCAGGGACTGCACAGGAAAGAAGTTCTACTTCATGTTCGAGTGGAACTTTCTGTGCATCAATTTTTGCCCATTATCTCTTGTTTTATTGGTTTCCCCCATTGAGCAGAGTCTGATCATCCTCTTGGCACTTCCAGTTCATAGACTTGAATCCATTCATGAGGTCCCCTCACCTAACTTAATTCTTGCTTACTACACTAGTGACTAAATCTGACTACTGCTCTAAATCACTCTTGCTTAAACCCCCCCCCCCAAAAAAAAAAAAAAACAAACCAAAACACTCAACTCAAACTCTCAGAGTTGATTTCAAGTATTTGTCATTCAAGTGCAATCTGAGTCGGTGCTTAAGCTCCTGTGCTAGCACAATTAACTCATGATGTCCCTGTGAGTATCTTGACTTTCCAGGGAGGCTTAGCAGGATCTGTTCTTCTCTGAGCTCAGTCTCTCACCCTGCAGGTGGGCACAGGCACAGAGCTGTATGTACAGCTCAAGATGTACCACCTGACAACTGTCGTTGGTAGGGCTAAGTCATGATTCTGCAGTCAGAGAGACTTTTGCCCCAGACAAAGCCTGACTGCAACACACTTTTATGGCACACAAACCTGAGCTGCTGCTTTTCTCACAGCAGGAGCTTCACTGTAACTTGCTAGCAGTGACGTCTGTGGATTCATCCTGATTTACAGAGGTATAAATTAGGCTTTGCTAAGAATTCAACCTCTCCAAGTCATGTACTGGCTACTAATATTTGATCAAATTCCTTAGACCTTGGGGATTTTTTCCCCTCCCAAGTTAATATTTGAGGCTCCTCTGAACAGTGCAAAACCTTCTATCTCTTCTGCAGAACTTTAGTCCTGTCTCTCTGTTAACTGCAGTAAGGTTCAACTGTGTTATTTTACCTTGTTTGATATAAAATGTGCATTGCTCTGAGTCACTGTTATGGAAGAGTCACTAACAGAGACATGATTCTAATAATTTGTAATAAGTTACCTTTGCAAATCGTGGCTGATTCATTCCTTTAGTGCAGGGCTCAAATAATTTGTATTGCAATTAGTTTGTTTTCCTAAATAAATCGGGGGGGTTTGGCTGATCACTTCAAAAGTCTTTTGAAATTCCTCTGCCTGTGAAATATCTGGGAGGTGATGAATACAGAACTATTACTGTCTAATGAACATATTTCGCCTTTACTTTCTTGGTCAAATTGCAGTTAAGGTTGCTATAGTAACTAATGCCCTATACAAAAACACAGGACAAGAACAACACATTGAAAATAGCCTGAGTGATGGGAAACACAAAAGGAGACATTTAGGGTGTGGTGACCTTTGGATCACAGATGTAAGAGCTTTGGGAAGGTTCCTGGCACAGCTCAGAGAATCATAGAATCATAGAATCAACCTGGTTGGAAAAGACATCCAAGATCATCCAGTCCAACCCTCCCGTGGTCACTAGCCCATGGCACTAAGTGCCACATCCAGTCTCAGCTTGAAAACCTCCAGGGATGGGGAATCCACCACCTCCCTGGGCAGCACATTCCAATGCCTGAGCACTCTCTCTGCAAAAAATCTCTTCCTAATCTCCAACCTAACCCTCCCCTGGCAGAGCTTGAGTCTGTGCCCTCTTGTCCTGCTGCTGTTGCCTGGGAGCAGAGACCAACCCCCACCTGACTCCAACCTCCTGTCAGGGAGTTGCAGAGGGTGAGAAGGTCTCCCCTGAGCCTCCTCTTCTCCAGGCTGAACACCCCCAGCTCCCTCAGCCTCTCCTCATGCCACTTGTGCTCCAGTCCCTTCCCCAGCCTCGTTGCTCTGCTCTGGACCTGCTCCAGCCCCTCAATGTCCCTCCTGAGCTGAGGGCCCAGAGCTGAGCACAGCAAGTTCTTATTAGCACAGATATTTGAGAATATTTTCTTATAAGAACAGATGAAGGATGAAGGAGCTGCGACTCTGCTGAGGAATCTGAAGCACAGCTAAAGACACTTCCTCTGTCAACAGCCTCATTCCTTCCTCGCAGTACCTTCTGCTTTCTTTTTTTGAGACTTACACGTGATGACATTTCTCTGTTTGTCTGTCATTGCCTACAAACAGAATGAGTTGTAGGCATCTGTAAACAGCCTCCAGCATGACACAGCCTCCAATCCCATCCCTGCCATTACCCTAAATGAGCTTGGCACCAGGAAAGATATATGCCCCAGAGGAAAATAAAAGATAACAATAAGGATGAGATGGGTGGAACAGCAGAACTAGGGGAAAGAATATGAAGCTACATAAAACCTCGAGGAAGCAGAAAATGGGAGAGCCCAGGGCAGGTAGGAGTGAGAAATAAGGATAGGAAAGGAGTAAAAGACACATAACCCATAAAATTAAGGAAATAGGGAGAAGGTGGAAGAAAAGAAGCATACAGGGGATAACACAAAGGAAGAAATAGGAAGACAGAAAGCCTTTGGCTTGAAAAAGGCAGTGGGTGTTTTTATTCCAGGGAGGATGGCTTGAAGGACACTCATAGCACCTGGTACAATCAAAAGTGCTGATGAGTTCCTGAAATAAAAGAAGGGAAGAATCACTCATATGCAGGACAGAAATGGAAGATTGCTATAAACACTTTAATGTGCTTAGTTCACAAGCAGCAAAGGGAGCAATTCTTCAGGCTTCAGAAATAACTATGCACACAGTCACTGTGGTTTTCTGCTACAAAAGCTCTCTGTGAGTTCTGGCCTTTGGGAAAGGTTCACTTCCTTCCCTCTCTTGGTCTGCACAGAAGTTGTCTCTGGTATTTTCTCAAAGACTGTAGATCTCAGACAGGTGCATTCATGTGAAAGGTTCCCACACTCAGTACTCACCAACTAACTGTACTGGAACAGGAAAATTCCTCTCCTAGCTCCTCATTCACCTCTCCTCTGCTGGCTGCCTTTCCATTCTTCCACACTTGATTTTAAAGGGATTCTTCTTTTAGCTGTCCAGGTCAGTCACGCTCCTTCCCCTCTTAGATCCCTCTTCAGGCTGTGAAAGACAACATTAGCTTTCCTATACCATAAGGGATCCATCAACATGCAGTTTTACAGCCACAGAAGGTTTGGAATGATGCCACTGGAGAAGTCTGTCCCCACGAGCTGCTAAGAACTGTCAAACTGCCTCTCTGCAGAACCTGGAGCTGCTCAGGGTAACAACCAGCCTGAAAAGTAAAAGTCTTGCCTATTTTCTCCCTGCAAAATCTCCAGCTAGGTTCTCAGTGCTCTGAATTTTGGGGAAAAAAAAATAGGAGAAAGTAGAAATTTCGCTATAGGAATTGTACATTTTGCACATCAAAAGAAAAATATTTGAAAAGAAAAAATTGTTCAAACCTAATATTTTCTACCTGTCAGTTTTCATGCAATAGAGACAAAATAATCAAACTGTTTGGGTAAGTTAGATTTGGTTAAGGCAAATTTAGCTGTATTTTAAGGTGTTAAAGCATCTCCTTGTTTGAGAGCTGAAAAACATAAGTACTTCTGATTCATTTTGGATAATAAGCAGGGCTAGAAAAAGCTGCTAAAATGAATTTATAATTTAAATTCTAATCCTTACTATCCTGATCCAAAGCCTCTTTGAGTAAGTGAGAGCCCTCTGTTGACCAAAGTGGGTCCCAGCTCAGGCTCTGACTGCAAACTAATGGGACATGTGCATAGAGCATCTAATGAATGCCAAACAGGTGAAAAATGTTGTTTGCTTCTTATGTAATACCTGAAGAATCAACTGTGAAACAGGAAACTTGAGGAGCTGCTATGGATATTTAGAAACTTTTAGAAAAGTGTCTTGTTTTTTTAGTTCTTGTGAAGTGCCACTAAACCTTTAAGCTACTACACTTAGAATCATTGAACTATCAAGGCTGGAGGAGATCTCTAAGGTCATTGAGTCCAACCATTAACCTGTCACTGCTGGAGCCCCTAAACCCTAAATCTTATCCCCCAGTGTCAAATCCAGACACCTTTGAAACACTTCCAGGGATGGTGACTGCACCACCTCCCTGGGCAATATCCCAGTGCCTGAACACCCTCACAGGGAAAACATTTCTCCTAACATCTAATCTGAATCCAACCTGAATTTCTAGACCTGAATCAAATTGGACTGTCAATATACTCTAGAGCTAAGATTCTTCATTCTGAAATTCTGTAGGCTTATGTTTATTCTCATTGGTGGAAGATCAAGTGTTTGTTGTGATATTTATTGGAGGTCTCTTCCAACCAGGCTGATTCTATGATTCTATGATTCTATGATCAGTTTAGTGCTCTCCCAGGGCTGCAAACCTCTGAAACAGACTCAAACTGCACTAGAGCATGGCAATATTCTCATCTGACCAGATAAATTATGGGATGGCACTGACTGACAGACGTGTATGCAGGGGAGCTCTGTTGTCCCTCTGCGTCCCATCCCCATCACAACTCATCCAGAGCAACCTGGGCAGTGCTGCTGCAGTGGACAATGTGATTCTCTGCAGCCTTCCCATAATGAGACCATGAAGCAACCTGGGCAGTGCTGCTGCAGTGGATAATGTGGTTCTCTGCAGCCTTCCCATAATGGGACCATGAGGACTAGTATATCCCTTTGCTCAGGTCTCCTTAAGTTATGACACAGACTCTGTGAGGCTTTGCAAGGCATCAGTATTACTGGTCTGGCCTTTTTATGCCTGGCTTGTATCTCTCCCTTACATCCTCAGATGCCTGGGAAAGTTTCCTGCCTTCTGTCATGCTGGATTTCAGTTTGCACTTTTACAAGACAAGTGAAGGATGACTCTGGAAATTAATCTTACCCATGTTCCTTTGGGTAGTTCATTCACAAGGATATCAGTTTGGAATAGATCTTGTTTATTAACTGACCAAGCTCCACAGCAAAACTGGTTGGGTGTTTTTTTTTGCCTGCACTAGATTGCTTAAAATGCTCTCCCAGGATTTAATCCCTTGCTGGTTAAGTATTTTATTTTGCAAGTTAAATTTATCCCTGATAGGATTTTCTCGTTTTGAGAACCTGTTCAGGACAGACATTTTGCTTTCAGCCACTCACAATTGGATTATTTTAGTCCTCAAGGTCACCAACTCTTCATACCTCATATTGCTGTTTCCCTCTCTATCTCTAGTCTTTTGTGGTGTAATCTCCAGATTCCACATTCTCCTGTGTTTTTTTTGTACTAAGGTCATGGATGATGGTATTTAACAAAATTGTTTACAAGACTGATCCTGAGGTCCCTGAGGTCTCACTCAGGAGCAGTGATGACAGCTCAGATCCCAATATTGTGCATGTGAAGCCACAGATTGTCACTTTGCATTTACCTACGTTTCAAATCTACTTAATTTCATCTGTTTTTTTTTTTTTTTTTTTTTTGCTAGTCACTCACTTTCACAAGATGCTTGGTCACTTCTTCACAGAATTCATGCACCATCCTTGCAATTGAGAGACACTTGGCAAAACATTTTTTGCAGTTGTTGTCACCTGGGTTTTCACCCTCTTTTTCAGCTGAGTAGCCCAAGGATTGATGCACAGATCTCTCCAGGGATCCAGTAGTGTCCTGCCTCCACAACAAGGACATGGTGCTCTCTGTTTCTTATCTTTTAATCAATTATTTACCTCTTTAAAGACCTATTCTTTCTTCCTGTGGCTGCTTGGTTTCTTTAAGAGCCTTTGAAACAGACTTTTGCTAATGCTTTCTTGAAATCCAAGTATACAGTATCAACCAAATCTCCCTCATCAGCTTCACTGTTAACCCCCCCAAAGAGCTCTGGCTGTGAGGCAAGAACTAATACTTGCCCTTCAGTCTAAAATTGGTCCTTTTATCCAAACCTTATTTCTCCTTTACATTGATCCTTAGAAACTATTAAAGAGAGGGTTTTTTACTTGTTTAAAAAACATTGTTCATCTACAAGTCGACCTTAATTAAAAAAAAAAAAAAGGAAATGTTAAATAGAGGCTTAACAAAGGCCAAAAGTAAAACAAGAATCTTATTTGATTATTTAATAACATTTTGGGATCTTCTAAAATAATCTTTTTGATGTAAAAATATTGTTTCGCCAGTTCAGAAAAAAACCTTCCTTTGATTTGACAATGAAACTAAACTAAGTTTAGATGTATATCCAATATTTCAACAGGAACAAATATAGAAGAAAACCAGTCATGACAAGTATTCTTGTTTTCAGCAAAAGAAGTATTTGAATGTGTATACTTTCCAACGAATAAAGTAAGTTCCTTCTTCAAATAACATTCCTTCTCCGTCTCACATATTCACTATCATTGTGCTGACAGCAGTTACAACCTCTCCTTCTCTATTTATATTCTTCTGCCTTGGGACTTATGCACAGAGTCTTACTGTCTTCTCTGTACCTTAGCTGACTACACTAAGTGTGTGGGGCAGTCCCAGC
>NW_008673870.1:0-475 GCF_000695815.1 Acanthisitta chloris | reverse complement strand
TGGACAGGAATTGATTTCCGGCTGAGCATGTCCCAACAAAGACAACCCCTCTTCTCCTTCATGAATAGAATATGTATTGACAAGGGGTTCATAAACCGAAACCTAAAGTGTGGGTGTTGGTAGAGCAGTGACTCCCCGCGCACACAGCACTGTTTGGTTGCTTAAATTCACATAATAAATTGTACATTTTGACTGCAATCCTGTTTGGGGACTCAGTCATTTATAACACTGGGAATAACCGTGGCAGACACTGAGTTGTGCACAAGACCTGGGTAAGAAAGGGGACTGCGAATATTCCTTGGGTGGCTGGGAATTGGGAGAAGTGTGACTGAGACGTGGTAGGGACCGCAAAGTGAATGTGGAGTCCTTCTAGCTGCAGTTCCGCATCTCTGTGAGGAGACCGGCTGGCGAAGGGATGAAGCAAGAGTTGACCGATTGACACTGCCCAGGGCAAAACATGGGACAAGGGCCGACT
>NW_008673869.1:0-1921 GCF_000695815.1 Acanthisitta chloris | reverse complement strand
AAGGGAAAAATTTGGGATAAATCCCCCAAAAATTTGAGAGATTTTGGGGGAAGAATGAGGATTTCCAAATTTAGGGCCTGGAGCAGTTGGAATTGTGGGAAAATTCCGGAAATTTGGAGGAAAATCTCTAAAATTTCAGAGGTATTCCCAAAAATTTCTCGAGAAAATGGCAAAACTTTTAGAGATTTTCCCCAAATTTTGAGGGAATTGGCAAAAATTTTGGGGGAAATGTGAATTTGTAGAGATTTTCCCCAAATTTTGCAGGAAATTCCTAAAATTTTAGCAATTTTTCCCCAAATTTGGGGATTTGAGAGATCCTCCAAAAATTTCAGGATTTTCTCCAAAATTTTACAGGAAAATCCTAAAATTTTCATGATTTTTGCCCAAATTTGGCAGGAAATTCCTCAAATTTTTGCGATTTTTGCCCAAATTTTGCAGGAAATGCTCTAAATTTTTCTTGATTTTCCCCAAATTTTGCAGGAAATGCCTAAAATTTTCACAATTTTCCCCAATTTTGGGGGAAATCCCTAAAATCTTTGTGATTTCCCCCCAAATTTTGGTGGAAATTCCTCAAATTTTCACAATTTTGTCCAAATTTTGGAAAAAACTCCTAAAATTTTTGCACTGTTTGCCCAAATTTTGCAGGAAATTCCTAAAATTTTCACGATTTTTTCCCAAATTTGGCAGGAAATTCCTCAAATTTTCACAATTTTCCCCAAATTTTGGTGGAAATTCCTAAAATTGTCACGATTTTGCCCTAAATTTTGGAAGAAATGCCTTCAAATGTTCGCAATTTTTTCCCAAATTTTGGTGTAAATTCCTCAAATTTTCATGATTTCCCCCAAATTTTGGTGGAAATTCCTTGAATTTTCACGATTTTTGTCCAAATTTTGCAGGAAATGCCTTCAAATTTTCATGATTTTTGCCCAAATTTTGCAGGAAATTCCTAAAATTTTTGTGCTTTTCCCCAAAATAGGGATTTTAGAGATTTTCTCCAAATTTGGGAGGAAATTCCTCAAATTTTCGCAATTTTTGCTCAAATTTTGGAGGAAATTCCAGAAATTTTCGCAATTTTGCCCAAATTTTAGAGGAAATTACTAAAATTTTCACAATTTTGCTCAAATTTTGGTGGAAATTCATCAAATTTTCATAATTTTCGCTCAAATTTTGCAGGAAATTCCTCACATTTTCACAATATTCCCCAAATTTTGGTAGAAATTCCTCAAATTTTGGCGATTTTCCCCAAATTTTGGTGGAAATTCCTCAAATTTTCACAATTTTGTCCAAATTTTGGAGTAAATTCCTCAAATTTTTGCAATTTTTGCTGAAATTTTGCAGGAAATTCCTGAAATTGTCACAATTTTGTCCAAATTTTGGAAAAAACTCCTAAAATTTTTGCACTGTTTGCCCAAATTTTGCAGGAAATTCCTAAAATTTTCACGATTTTTTCCCAAATTTGGCAGGAAATTCCTCAAATTTTCACAATTTTCCCCAAATTTTGGTGGAAATTCCTAAAATTGTCACGATTTTGCCCTAAATTTTGGAAGAAATGCCTTCAAATGTTCGCAATTTTTTCCCAAATTTTGGTGGAAATTCCTCAAATTTTCACGATTTCCCCCAAATTTTGGTGGAAATTCCTCAAATTTTCACGTTTTTTGTCCAAATTTTGCAGGAAATGCCTAAAATTTTCACGATTTTTGCCCAAATTTTGTGGAAAATGTCCTAAATTTGGGGGTGGAGCGTGGGCCATACCTGGAGGACGTGGAGGCCTCGGACGCAGCCGACGGCGATTTCCCGGACGCCGTCGCCCGTCAGATCCGTCGGGAGCAGCGTCAGGAGCGGCGACGGGAAATGGCGGCGCCAAAGCAGCCGGAACTGCCACGGCCAACGGCCAATCAGCTTGTAGCACAGCAGCTCCTGC
>NW_008673868.1:2350-11541 GCF_000695815.1 Acanthisitta chloris | reverse complement strand
GAAGCATACTCTGAAAAGAAAAACAGCATCTATAACGAGATCTCATATATACTTCACGAAGAGGAATGTCAATATGTATTTGGGCTATCTCAGTATATAACATTACTATGATATCAAAGTTTTGCTCTATTTTAGAAGACATTCATATGGCATATTTTCAAACACCTGTAAAACCACCCTCTGTAGCAAATACATCCATTTCATCATACAACTCAATGAAGCTGTGAGTTCACATGAAAGGTATTATATAGTCATTGAACATAACAAGCATATTCTGCATTTTAGAAAAGTGAGAGTCTACACTAAGAAGTCCACATGTATATTTTACCTCCTAGAAGTGAAAAGAAATATTTGGAGGTATATGAAATAGTTTATAAACAAGACATCAAAACAATATTAAAAATGCTAGGAAAATTTGTGATATAAATTGGCAGTACTTACAGTATTTTAGCCCTGCCAATATGTTTAAGCTTAATTTTTGTAAGCAAAGACTAAAGAATTTGCAACTTTAGAGGAGTATATTTTAGTAGGTCAGACAATGACTTGTTTAGATAGACTTGATCAGCTTTTTTCTTTTTTCACTAGGAAACTATGTTAATGGAAAAGTAAAAGGTATTTTCCAAATACATAAAAATATATTTTATATTTTATTACTTTAAAATAGATTTTAAATTTCAAGAAAAAATTTAAAACTATTAAGCATTCCTCACTCAACCTTTGCAGGAGTAGGGGAAACTGTAACAGAACCAAATGACAGGAACTAAAAAGCAAGAGAAAGGCTTCCTTCATATATTATTTTCTGAAAGAAATCCGTGGAAATATAAAATCTTTTCAATACTTTCAGGAAACTTATGTGCATTTCTTCCCAAAGAATGTGCAATGTAGCAGTCATAGGTAACATAACACAAGTGCTAGATGACATCCTGACAACAGAGAAGTCAATGGGATAATTGTCCAAATTTCCTTCACGCATTCAAGCTTCAGTTCAAATCGTATTTAAGTCAGTCTTGCCTTTCTATAAGTCCTTTCAAGTTGATGTTTTCATGACTAGTGAGTCTGTTTTGAATTTTCATAAAGCATGATAGAGCTACTTACGTTATGACAGTGTGAGAAAGATATGCTCCTTTTGATATGATTTCAAAATAAATGTCAAATGAATAAAAAATGTGAGAAAAAGCTTAGCTTATTTCATTGTTCTTGTAGAAGAAAATAAGGTAGCCCAAACTGAAATTAAGTTATTCTATATCAGATATACTAACATGAGAATGAATTAATATTACATGGAGATCTAGGTGATTTGCCAAAATTTTCCTGGGAATCTGTAGGAGCAATAAGAAACTTAGTTTAATTCCTGAGCTGTTAAGTACTTCATTGGTCTTTGGACCACTGGTCTTGATTTCAGTCTTCTCCTGCAAAGATTATACACCCAGATTGGAATGAACTCAGTTTTATCATGATGTTAACTTGTCCAGCTAGAATCTTCTACTAATCTCAACCATGAATTAAGTAACACAAACATTAATAAATTAAGACGAATGGAAATATTTCATGTGTTTTTATGTCAGTGAGTTCTGGGAATGCAGAGTAGTATAAATGGAGTTATACAAGACAAGACCATGGACCATTAACTTTTGGAATTTCCTGATCTGTGTGGTTGATTGAGCAAACTCAGTGCTGCAGTTGATGGTAGATTTTGCATTTGACTGTGTATGTATTTTATACATTTTCACAAGTTTTAATATAACCTGCGTGGGGTATTTTCATATATATATTTTTTCAAATAGATTCGAATTTTTTTCATCAGAGGAAACTTCACAGAGTACATATGGAGTGTGTGTCTAGTTTGTCAAAGTATATTCAGTTCTGAAATTTTCAGCAACAGTGTGTAACATGATTGCTGCTGGGATTCAATATGCATGTAAGCCATGTGTTTTTCCATCATATAAGATAAAAAAATTACCTTGCTAACCACAAATTTTAAACTTTAGCTCTGATACTATTGCATGTGTGTGTGGGGCCTCCTAGGTAGAGTTAGGCTGATGTCAATGGGGCATGTGCAACCCACCAATGAGCAGGAATTAAATATCCCATTTTGACTATTCAGAGTGTGTAAGTTGATTATGGTCTCTAGCTTATAACCTTGCCAATCTAACTGTTTAGGTGTTGTGGTGGCCTCAGATTAAATTTAAGATAAAAAGACATTATATTTATGAGTGCGTGGACGTATTTAGCTGTGTTGGCTTGAGATCAAATCAGTGAAATAATGTGCTGGAGGTAGAAATAAAGGAAAAAAAAACCTTAGAAGATTCACAGCTCACAAAAGGACACTAGAGTAACCCAAACAAACACTCTGAGGACTGTGAGACCAGTGCCCAAGCAGAAAATATGGCTCAGCTTTCAACTCTCTTCTAGCAATTCCATCCTCCTTTTTTTGTGAAGACTAGGAATCAGTTTTAGCTTTGAAGCCCTGGCCTTCAACTCTTATTTTAACCAACTTTCCCTATGTTTATTCATCTGATGCAATGCATTGACATGTGCTATTTTTCAGTGCTCACATGGGAAAAAGTAATTGATTTTTAAAAAATTTAATTTAATGCAGCAGGCTTATCATCTTGGCTCTGCTGAGAACTATTTTTACAATTTTTTAACCTCTCCTGTGTTAGGTTATTAAGTCTGTGTACTGAGGACTGCATAAAAAAGGCATCTTACTTATTATAAAAACTTAAGCCTCCCTAACAGTTTTATAACAGAGGCAGATGACCCTTTTCACACTCTGCTCTCTCTGCAACTATAAAGTGCATATATTCTCAGCAAAATATGATGTATTGGTGGGCAAGCATGAGATCTGATTGCCTTTAATGTGTACAACATAAACAAAAAAAAGCAAAGAAAACAAACCTTACAGTCTGTCAGTCAGGGAATGAAAAATGCTTTCCCATTAGAATGGAATGAAAGAGCTATAGAGGTGTCTAGTCACTGAATATACATGATTTTGCCAATTTCATCCAAAAAATAAACCATCAGTGTCTTGTTGGTCCTGTATCTGGTCAAGGTGTAGCAGAAGGGAGCAAGAGTTTTTGAGGAATGCTAAGGACATGGCCTATAAGTTAAGACATTCCTTAGCAGCTTGAAGCAACCTAACCTCAGTAGCACTTTGGCCATAGCAGCTACAAGAACTCTGTTTGTGCTAATTACTGAATATTTATTTTATTTCTTAGTTTCTATTTTATGGTCTTTTGCTGCCCATGCTGAGCTCTGTGCTACTGCACCTGTGCTACTGGGACTATATTAATTAGCTAGCTTGAAGATAACGACATGATCTACAGTATTGACATCCCTCAGTAGCATGAAGAAGGGTCTTGTCTCATATTATTCACTTTGGACTGGAAAAAGCATCTCCTCCTTAGTTTGTGTAAGGAATGGCATACAACTGGCCTGCTCCAGGAGGTGCCCCTGTTGCAGTGAATTAAGAGGTGAGAGATAGAAGGATTTTTATTTCTCTTTTCCCCAGATGCAGCTTGTTTCAGTGTTGCTAAAGAATAACATGATAGCTTGGACTGTGCAACACGATCTTTTTCTTGAGAAAGACAGTTTGAGAATTATATCTCACCTAAATGAATGATTATTTGTTCATGTACTTCTAGACCAAAAAGAAGTATCTTCTGGCATCCTTAGGTGAATGTCTCTGAGCAACTTGGCTAGCATGAATTCCAGCAGGCTGGGGAAGTGTGGAGAATAGAAACCTTTAGGGAAGAATTTAGAACTCTTACTTTGCCACTACCTGTCTCTGATTTCTATAGATGCTGAAATAATTAGA
Source organism: Acanthisitta chloris (assembly GCF_000695815.1). NCBI lineage: Eukaryota > Metazoa > Chordata > Aves > Passeriformes > Acanthisittidae > Acanthisitta > Acanthisitta chloris. Next base: position 7,724 of record NW_008673868.1, on the reverse strand, counting down.
TGGTTAGGAAAGGGCATTTCATTGTGATGTGCTTGGCAAAACTGCTTTTAATAAGAAAAAAAAATGTTCTAGCAGTTTCTTTTTGCAAAGCAAAATTCTTCAAGGAAGAATCATATTCTACCCTGGGAAAATTACTTAGGGAAGGATGCAGCAAAAAATGTGTTTTGCTCACAGCAAAATTTGTAAACCTGGAGTGGATGAGAATAACATATTTCTGTGCTGTTTGAAAATGGCAAAAAGCCAGATTTTTCTGCCTGACTTGATTTTAACATTTATGTAGTTGTATGGAATATTGTTATGTTTATCTTGGGAGAAGTACACTACTGGAATGAAGTTTCATGTGAGTGTGTAAGACTACAGAATGAAGTACATCATGAATCTAAGTTTTCTTGCACTAATTTATATCACTTAAGCTAAATGTCACTTATTTTCTTCAGTGTCAGGGAGTGGAGATTAAAGCAGGAGGCTTTAGCATGGCTGAAATGTGATGTCATGAGAGACATTTTGAGTTCATTAATTACTTTGGAAGTGCTTAAAAATGTAGTGCTGTAAGGATTCTAAACAAAGGCAAAATATGTAGTTACATATAACCTTGCCTGAAGTTCTTGTTTTTAGGAAGAAATTTCTCAAATAAAATTAATTAGAAAACTGACATATCTTAAAAATCAAAGTTAGATTCCTTCATTGGAGAATTAAGAAATTAATGCAATTGATTTCTCCTTGACATCACTAAAGAAGCAATAAACATGAAGATTGCAAATGTTTCATGGAAAATGGAGATGGAATGTATGAATATTTAGGTTTTTCTCTTCAGTGATCTGAAAAAATGTAATGTAAATAATTCTCTAGTATTTCTTTTCAAATAGAAAAGATTAAAGGAAGGTCAATGAATCGAATACACATGAACACATATTGTAGCTCCTCTGAATTTGCTGCATAATTGTGTTTCAGCTACTTGGATTTCACTGAAAGGTAAGTGGAGTTGAGTTGAATCTGTTCTAACCTTAGGGCTCCAAAGTGATTGCTTTGGAGTTGTGCAGTGCCACCTGTTTGAGCTACTAGATAATCTAATTATTGTAGATTTAATATCAAAGAGATGTGACATGTAAAGCCTGATAAAATGACTCACAAATTTTGACACTAAGCTACATCTGTAAGCTTGGGCATCACATAACATGCTTGTTGCTGTGCTGTATGAATTCCAACTTCTAATTAGGTACCTCCCTCCCCCATAGACATACCCATGTCTGTCCAAGGGGGAATGTGTGACTCAGTGTGGCACTTAAAGGAACTGAGTTGCCTAAGGTAGCCCTTAGGAAATGCCAAAGAGAAACACACAGACAGGATCTGTATTTCAGCTAGCTTCTGCCCAATGAGTGTGATTGTGCTGGTTTGAGCTGGAGTAGAGTTAACTTTCTTCCCAGAGGCTAGTATGAGGCTATGTTTGGGTTTTGTGCTGAACACAGAGTTGATAATGCAGAGATGTTTTTGTTCTTGCTGAGCAGAGCTCACACAGAGCCAAGGCCTTTGCTGCTTTCCATCCTGCCACACTGGCAAGGGAGTTGGGGATGCATGGGAGATTGGGAGGAGACACAGCTGGGACAGGTGACCCAAACTGACCCAAGGGATATTCCATACCATAGGACATCATGCTCAGTGTATAAGGTGGGAGGAAGAAGGAGGAAGGGGGGACATCTGGAGTGATGGTGTTTGTCTTCCCAAGGAACCGTTACGCGTGATGGGCCCTGCTCTCCTGGAGATGCTGAACACCTCCTGTCTGTGGGAAGCAGTGAATTCATTCCTTGTTTTGCTTTGCTTGTGTGTGCAGCTTTTGCTTTCTCTATTGAACTGTCTTTATCTCAACCCATGAGTTTTTGTAGCTTTTACCCTTCTGATTCTCTCCCCCATCCCGTTGGTGGGGCAGTGAGTGAGAGGCTGTTGGTTCTTGGCTGCTGCTGGGGTTAAACCACGACAGTGATCAGTGTTGGTGGGGCTGGAGGGAGCAGAAACTGCAGTTGTGTCACCCAGTCATGGAGCCCAGGAGCTCGGGGCAGGGAGATGACATTAGCTGGACATTAGCTATGGAGGTGTCCAGTCTTGTGGAATGTAACCTAAATGCAGCCTATCAGCAGATTGCTGCTGCATGGATTGATTTGGCACATGAATGGTGCATTGGGTGTGTGTTTGGTACATAAAGTCCATGAAATGTTTCTCAAGTGGGCAGGATATTTTGCAGGGGCTAACTGCTTATGTACTGCTCACTGATTTTTGTTGTTAAATCCGTTCCTCAAATAGCTAAGCAGAGTGAATAATGACATAAATTAAATGTCTGAAAAACTGCAAAGCATTTGCAACTTAAATACAGTGAATAATGACATAAATTAAATGTCTGCAAAACTGCAAAGCATTTGCAACTTTAATACTCATAAAAATTTTTGAGCAGAACATCATTTGGAGTAGGAATATTTCTGACTCTTGTTTTTATACCATACACTCAGGTAAATTTATGTTGCTGGTAAAAGTTTAGGAGCCTCAGCAACTAACCTAAATAATTGTATTTTATTAATTAATATTTTGAGAAAAAAATTAAATGTTTTAGATTTTAGTTGCAAAAGCTTGTCTTTCTTCCTCACTCAGACCAGGTTCAGAAATTATGCAGTTTTTGCTGTGCTATCCTTTCTTCTTTTGCACATAGCTGGGGTTGGACTGGAAAAATAATTTGTGTCATGTGGCTATCTCAGACATCATGTATGTAGAATTAGGCAATTTGGAATAGTTCTTTTCCATAGCCAGGTAAAGACACTGAAATGAAACACTAAAAGAAAATCTCCTAGCTAACAATAATAATTTTTTTCTATTGTGCTAATTACTTACAAATTTTCTATCATGTTGATAGATGCAAAGTAATGCAAGTGGGGAATACACCACCTAATTATATATACAGAATGGTGGCCTTTAAATTTGACTCAGGAAGTCCATAAACTGTTGACTGTCAGCATCTGGGAGATTTACAGGAGAATATCAGGGTGTGTATACCTTATATTTTACATGTTCTCCCTAAACATCTGCTCCTGGCCACTGTCAGAGGGGCAGGAAACTGGTAGATGAACCTTTGGTCTGACTTAGTGCAGCTATTCTTATATTCTGTGGAGTGTAAGGGATAGAAAGGAATTGTGATTTCTTTTCTTTTTTTCCCCTTTTTGTAACTGTTGAGATTGCAGCTAAGATCAAATGGAATTCCATAAGACTAAGGGGAAATAACTTTTTTAGCTCAAGGGCTTACTCTGCTGAATTTCAAAGGTCTGCAGCAAAGGTTTCTATTGCAAAGGTATCTCAGGAAAAGGTCGTAATCTTTCATAATTGAAGAGCAGCCTAAACATTAGGGTTGCTTCTATTATTTAATGCTGTTTATCTTGACTTAGACAATATTTCTCATAACAGTTAAGACTGATGTGTTTATTTTTTTCCTAATGGAGGCAAACCTGTATTGACTGACTAGATGAAACAATCTGCTGCAAGAGCTGGATTGGGAGAGCTATTATCTGAGCTGGGAGATGAGCAGGAAACCACAGCTCTGCTCTGAAGTGAGGGACAATTACTGTTGATGCCTTGGAAGCTGATGGAAACACAGAGGCAGAAGGTTGTATAATATGGAGAACATAATTCTTGACTGATCTGCACAGCAGAAAAGAAATGCTAGAAGAAGTTTTGTATTATTTTAACATGAGTTCAAGGTAGACCAGTTTCATTCTCCTTGTTTCCAGATGCTTGATGCCTTTCCAATGAGAGGTCTTGTTAGAGTAGAACAGAGGCACCTTCAGGAGGTGAAACCAGCTAACATAAGGTCAAAAATCCTTTCTGGCATTTTCTTTGCCTAGTAAAAGTTGTGGGCAAATGACTAAAAGCTCATTACATCATTAGATGTATAGTTTAGAGAGTCTGAAATTAATTGGGGTGAATCTCTGTCTGTGTGCACTTCCATCTTCTCCACAATAGAGTACTCCAGCAGATGAAATCTGGTCCTCAGACCCTGCACTGTAAAGTGATCAAGCCACTTCATTTGCTTCAAACAAATAAAATAATATTTTCAAGGTAATAAAATACCCTATATGCAAATAGGAGAGAACTTTTGTTTTGATGATAGCAGCTGTTACATCTGCATAACTTTCATACACCTCTCATGCTGTTTTGAGTTGTATCTAAGGGAATAAAAAGATGATGCTTTTTATAACCTTCAACAGATGCATACATGTTCTGCTATCCCAAAAATGAACATTTTATTGGAGTGCACTAACTGGTTGCTGAATTAAATAACATTGCTAGAGGAAAAAGGTAATCATCATGAAATTAGCAAATATATTCCTGATACATTTGTTTTGCTTGAGCATTTTTCCAAACTTACACATGAGAAAAAGTCATCTGAAAAACAGGTCTTTGGCTACTACAGCATATCATGTTTCACTGCAAATGATTTTCCTGTGTCATGTCTCCCTGCTGGGGGTAGAGTTGGGAACATGATAATGTATAGATGTGTACTCACCTGCTATTTCAGACACTGCCCTAAAGATGTGCACTACTGCCTAGAAACCTTACTGGGCTCTTTTTCTATATACTGTGGACTTGATATATCACAAACCTCTTGATCTGAAAAGACTTCTTTGCATTTCTAGACTCTTGACTAGGCAGCTTTATATGACATGGAGTAGGTTGATGGATAAAGACTGGGAAATGCAGTCTGTTCTTGAGGTTCTTAGACAGACCAGTTTACTGAGTTCCATTTAATTAGGTAGATTGTAAAACTTAAAGGTCATAACTGCCTGATAATTTGTTGTGAAATCCTTCTACTTCCAAATGATGATTGCATCTCTATTTAATGGAGTAGCAATCATTCAGATAAATCTGAACTGCAAAAAATGTTTATACAAGTGTCTGTAGCTCAGCAAAAAGGACTTTTTCTTCTCTAAATCTTGTAAAATATGCAACTGGATTGGTTTTGTTCTTTATATTTGCAGTGAGATCCAAAAGGCTGAGCATTAATTTTGCCAGTTGCATAAAGTTTTTTTTTTTCCCTAGAAACTTATTGTTTTGCAAGGAAACTCAATTAGCAGATTATGCATAATTGTGGGCATGGCATATATTTTTTTCTTGATGGGTCTCACTGATGGCAGCATCAGATAAAAGGATTTAGCAGGGACTGTGCCATGGCAATGCAGATCTCATTTACCTGGAGAAAGCCTTCTGCTGTCTTGACAGCTGTGTAAGACTGTCAGCCAGGGGCGAAGAATCCAAACTTGCTCTCTAATTTGGTAGAAACTTGAATGTATGGGAGAGTACAGCTATTACCTCTAGCCAAACAGAAATGAGTCAACATGTT
>NW_008673868.1:0-2319 GCF_000695815.1 Acanthisitta chloris | reverse complement strand
TTAACATAAGACTCAAATTACCATTCCCACTGCCATCTTTTACAAACCTGAAACTCCCCTCGTCACAAGAGTGTTGTGTAGAGGAGTGTGTGCTTGCAAGGGAACTCTGTAATATACTTACCTTCTCCTAATAGTCTTACATTATATATATATTCTGAAATTCTGTGGTAATCTATGCAGTACAAGCAGCAGTTTCAAAGGGAAGATAAGCACACAGCCTCTCCCAGATGAACAATGAGAATGAGGCATTGTCCATATGCTTAGCCCTACATTTCCCTGCTTGACTGCCATTTTAACAGTTCACTGCATTAGTTTCTGTGAGATTTGTCTCCTTAGCTGGGAAAGGACCAACAACTTCGTCTGTACAGCATTAGTAATTTGGTCTGTATTTGAATCAGCTGTCACAGGAAAGTGGAGTTAGCCACATAAATGTATGTGTGTGTGGTGGGGGGAGGAGGGGAGAGATTCTTTATCTGCTGTAAGACAATAATAAAAATTTAAAAGACTCTTTGGAGGTGTTTTGACTGTGCTGGTGGCACATGCTTGGCATATGTAATACTGGACACTTATGCCAGTGCATGTTCCTAATTGCAATCTCCTTATCATGAACAATTACCATTAAATGCAGTGCATGGTGAAGGGGGAGGAGGAAGAAACCCAGGTAGGATTGTTTGGAGCTGCATGAGTCTGTGTTTGCCTCAGGCTTAGTTAGCTGTCAAGAAAACCCCTGGAGCACCCAGAATTCACAGGCTTTACAGCTGATCATAATCAATAAAGGCAAAAGCCCAAGCCAGGGAAAGTGGGCAACACGTGTTGTCCTCTTGACCATTGCAGGGTAGAACTGTGTGCTGTTGAGTAACTGTGAGGAGGTACTGGGGTCAGAGACACACACTGGCTTGAGACAGCTGTAAACGATGCATGAAGCTCTGATCAAACTGAGGTGATCACTGTGTGAGGTGATGTCTGCTCTTCCCTGGTCAATGAGGATGTTTTGTGATTTGTGTCCTTTGGGTTCCTGTGTTTCTTTGCCTGGGGGCACAGGATGCTCCCCGGAGGAGGGAAAAGGCACAAAAGGTCAGGCTGTTGCTTGATGAATATCAGCTAACAGCATGGTTTGGCAGTGCTCTCTGCAGCTTCTGGTGAGAGACAGTGTCACAGAAAGAGCAGAGGCTCATGTTCATCAGTATAAAAAATATCACCTGCCAAAGCACAGCAAATCTCTTAAAATATCTTTGCAGCAGACTTACAGTGATGCTGTATTTGATCAGTTCAAGCTATTAAAAATATTCTGCTACACTTTGCAACCTGTAGTATATTGCTCCATGCTTTACCTTAATGAATTTTGGGGAATAAGAAATCTGATTGCTGTTGCTAAATGTGTCAGTACAATGCCTTTGTGAGTACAGTGTTAAATACTGCAAGAGAATTGCTTCTTCACAACATGGTTTAGACCAAAGATTTTAAGGTTTATGCTGAAGTTAACAAGACTTAACTCACTCTAATACCTCAGGTGAGGAGGCTGCTGCATAAACCATCTGCACAGTCAAAAGTCCTAATACCTCAGGTGAGGAGGCTGCTGCCTAAACCATCTGCACAGCCAAAAGTTTCACCATATGTCAGGTTGAGTATATGAGATTTTTGTTGAGCATGGCATACTGGGGCCTATAGTAAACTGCATAATTTTTTCTGTTTTAAGAATGCACATAGGGCTAGTCATGACAGAGCAGGTGATACAAGTTTGCCATGAGACCAAGACTTTCACATTAGAGTCACTATATAAATATGTCCATTATGGTCTTGTTGTTTGGATACTTTGTCTTCATTTCCATGCTATTGATAGAGGAGAATTTTAAGAAGCCACATTAGTAGTGCTGGTTTGGGATAAAAAGTAGAGGATACAAAATCAAGCTTTGTAATGATGCTTTATAATACCAGAGGACAGGTAGATCAATACTTGGTACTGTGGATCTCCAACTGTTACTGGAAGCATTATTTAAAAAGGCTTTTTCTATATGTGTGAAAAGGTGTCAGGTCTCCTAAGAAAGGAAAGATTTGTATGTTTTGACAGGTAATCATAATAGTTTTGTTTAATAAATGTCTTGTCTCTGTGCCTACAAGAAAGTCTGCACTTCTCTATTCTCACACAGAGATTACCTTCTGGTGCTCGATATGAGTCTGTTCTCAGTGGATTGACATTTAGGTACTTTTGGACAAGGACAAGATTCTGACTCCAGCTGAACAAATCCTGCAACCCCAAGTGTCTGTGTACTTACTGACTGAGCTTATCTTTATACCATTGTGCTGGTTTGAGCTGGAGTA
>NW_008673867.1:0-364 GCF_000695815.1 Acanthisitta chloris | reverse complement strand
GGTGCCCTGGGAGGGAGTTTTGGGGTCACCTGTGCCAGCTGGACACTGCTCTGGGGTCACCTGGAGTGACATTTGGGGTCACCTGTGCCAGCTGGACACTGCTCTGGGGTCACCTGTGCCAGCTGGACGCTGCTCCAGGGTCACCTGGAGTGGCTTTTGGGGTCACCTGTGCCAGGTGGTCACCTGTGCCCTCACCTGCCTCGCGGTACTGGCCGAAGACGAGGTCGTTGGGGTCGAGGGCGGCGGCACTGCCCACGTGAGTTCCTTCCTCGCCATAGTTCGTCATGTAGAACGAGATCCGACCCTGGAAAACCGGGAACAGGTGACCTTGGAGCCCCAGGTGTACCCCAGGTGTCCCCCCAGG
>NW_008673866.1:329-2747 GCF_000695815.1 Acanthisitta chloris | reverse complement strand
GGGTGGTTCCTCCCCACCCACCCACCCCCTCGTTCCCAGGAGCTCTTCTCCATGTCAAAAGATTATTGCAATAATTAGTGCCAATTTGCTATCGTTGTCGAAGAGGTGCAACTGGGCCTCTGCGGCCAAGCCAAGCCGCAGACACCCTCAGAACAAGCGCCGAAACATACAAGGGCAAATGTAGGGATATAAACACGACTAGGGGATGCCGTGGAGACAGCATGAGCTTGAAAGGTGGGCGGGGGGAGGGGGAGAGAGGAGGTTATTAATAAACCTCTAAACAAAATATCCTCCTTTTGCGCTTGGAAACCTAACCTTAATCCTCCTTTTTCACACGTACTCGCCCAGCGACTCACAAATACCCCCAGAAGAAACCTCCAAGTAGCGATGGGAAGTAAACGTATTCTGCACACCTACAGACATAATCCCTTCTGCTGCAACGAGGGGCTTATCAATGTTTTATATATTTTTAATTTTGGATTTTTTTTTCCTGCGGGCTATGAAATATGTGCCTTTGCAAACCAGCTCCGATCTTTTCGATTTCTAATTGGCCAATTAGTGTTCAGCTGTTTAGCTTGTCACGTACAATGGAGAGTAAAGCAGAGTTGTTATCTGAATTGTATATTCACATAAATTCTAGCAAAGCCGGGTGATGTGCGGGGCTAGCGGCTCTCTGGAATTCCCTGTGCCTCTCCCGCTTTCAAGCCAGCGTGGTGTGTGCCTCCCTTTTGCACAGCTTCCCCACCACCAACCCCATTTTCCTCTAGAAATACCATTGCTTTGATGATACGATTTCAGAGCATTGATTACAAATTTATTCTCAGACACTATATAAGTCTTTATATCTGCTATTAGAGACATCTGGGAATGATTAGAGCCGTCCCTCCCCCGGCTCTGCTCCCTCTATCTTGCAGCGAGGAGCTAGAGACACGTTGACGTCAGATCAGACGGCTCGGAGCCATCCTGCTCTCCACTTGGGTGTAATCACGACGACGCTTTCCACAGCCGCCAGCTGCGATGCGAGTGCAGCGGGACGCGGCACTCCCGCCTCGGGGCTCCTCGGCACAGCTCGATTTTGAGCCCCCGAAGTCTCCGGCTCTTCTGGAGGTTGCCGCCGAGGTTGTTTTTTGATTTGTCTGTTGGGGACTTTGAGAAAGTAAAAGCGGTGCTTTACGCGGGCGATATTATTCCCCCACCTACCCCCGTTCCCCCCAGCCCAGCGCTTGCTTTATCTCAGCCCGATTTCTCCCGGCGCATTTGCTCAGAGCGCTCTTCCAAAATAAATATCTAGCCAGGCAGATTTCCACCTTATGTCTTGGCAGGGAGAAATTAGCCAAGCAAAGTGCAATGCTTACGTGCGAGCAATCGCAGGCGCGCCGACACCCCGCTATCCAAAGTGGTAGTCAGGTTTACAACCAGCCGGGAGAGTTGGAAGCTGCTGTAAAACAAGACGATTCCCTACCCAAACGTCAGTGCTGCTGGCGAGGAGATGGCTTTGCACCTGCTATTAAATCCTAATGAATCGCCTCTAATTGAAAGCTGGGGCTGGCTGATAATGCTGAACAGCCAGCATGGAAGCCCTGGCTCAGCAGGACCCAAGATCACGTTTGATACTCTTATTTTCATAAACTTTTTACTTTACGATTATTTGTTTCGTACCACTCTTTATTTTTTCCCCCAAGGAGATAAAAAATAATAATTGAATAAATACAACTTAAGCCTCTGCTTGCTGTTAGCAGTCTTGGACGGCTGACACTTGTCCAGCTGTACGTTACAATCAGTGCTACTACCAGGAAGGAGATGGGGGGGAGGAATGAGAAAGCAGTTGATCTCGTCTCCAGAGGAAAGAGATAATGTTAGACTATTTATCTGAAGGATTAAATTCTCGCGGTAAAATACGCTTGCCAGGAGGAGGGAGGGAGGGAAAAAGAAGCCCCGCGTGACCCTAAAAATAAATTAAAAAATACTTCAATTTCTTTGTTCAAGCAGAATTAAATAAAATAAACCCTCTAAGATACCGCAATGCTCCGCTGTGTCTATCTGTAATCTCGAAAGGAAAAGGAACATTTCCTTTCTGAATCAGTGCAAACTGAAGCTCGGCTTCCCACCACAGCCACCGACCCAAGGGGGCGGGCGGGGGCGGAGGGTTTTGAAGAGAATTTTTTTTTAAAAAAAAAAGGTAAAAGTAAAGATAAAAAATAATTACCCCTTGAAACAAACCCTAACCGAAAAAGATCCCAGCAAAATCCCATCGCTGGGCTTTACGGGAGAGCTCTGACTGGTGACGGCTCTGCAGCAGGGCTGAGGCTGTCGTTTGGGCACCTCTCCCTGTGGAGTCCCCGGCCCTGGGGCTGGAGCCGTCTCCCCGCAGGCGGAGGCCCGCCGGACCCCGGAGAGAAGCGAACTGAGCCTTGCTGG
>NW_008673866.1:0-284 GCF_000695815.1 Acanthisitta chloris | reverse complement strand
GGCTAGGTACGGCTGGGGCCGGGAGCAGGCTTCTGGGAACAGCAGTAATGTGCTAGCTAAACAATGGAGTTCAGCGTGCCCGCATCTCGGAGTCGTTCATTTGCTAGCCGTGGAGGTTTTTTAAAGCAGAAATAAGCCCCTGCGTTGCCCAAAGTACTTGGGAGAAAAATGTACAATTCTCTTTTAATGTGTAGCAGTAGAGTCGTTTTGCCGGCCCCGTCTATTGAACAAACATGTGGGGGTAATAGAGAGGCCGACTCTCCTATAGGGGTCCCTATTTGCAT
>NW_008673865.1:20141-37583 GCF_000695815.1 Acanthisitta chloris | reverse complement strand
CCTTCCCTTCCCTTCCCTTCCCTGTTAGCATATTATGCAGCACGTATGTATTGCATGTTATGCTAAAGGACAGAACTGTCTTTAAGGAGCTGTTTATGAGAGTTCATCACAGCTTGGTTTCCTCGGTGCATGTCAGGGACCAGGGAGTGAAGAGGGGGTTGATCAGGACAGGTTTTCTCTAGGTCATTTGAGGCATTTTGGTGCTGGTGACCTAAAAATTTGTGTGTGCTCAGGTTGGAAACGTAGGGCAGTAGTTGGCCTTTCAGAAAAGTAGGATCGCAGTTTGCAAGATAATCAGGTGACTAAACGTCTTTCTATCCCCAGAGAGTGAGATATGTAAAGACTTGTGAACCACTACAGTTATCACATACTTTGACCAAATAGGTCCACTTCAACAGGAGCTCCCAAGTACAGCCTCCTCCCAAGCATACCTCTGACCCTAGCCATTTTTTGCTTCTTTGGAGGACCTTTAGCTAACTTTCTTACCTATTATTAAAGGTGGGATGTGTATTGCAGGTGTATCTTTTCTCCTGGGCTTTTTCTGCTCCAGTTCAGTGAATTGAGATACTGGACTCACTCTCTCTCTCTGTGGCTTCTCTGTAATACCATATCTTTTCAGCAGATTATCAGAAAAGTCTGAAAGTATGCCTGCAAGCAGGAAAAAAAAAAAAAGAAAATGCCAATTAAGTCTTGTTCACATTGAAGAAACCTGCACCTGTGTAACTTTCCAAATTATTTCCTCCGAAGTAAGGCTGCATGAGTGCATGTTGTGTTCTGCATGTCAAACCTACCCTACATTTCCCCCAGGTAAATTATATTCCGTAGGCTATAGACAACGATGCTATCAGGTCAGCTGGTTTCTGGTTGTACTTCATGTACTAAACTGCAGCCCATCAGAAATCACAGTAAAGATGAGTATAGTCTTCTATTCCAAGAGCTTATACATCTTATCAAGGTAGCTTAATCAGACAGATGCTCAAGCCTCTGGTTGGGAGTAATGTGACCACACAGAAATGGCCCATTCTAACTGGTAAAACAATGTTTTCTTTATGATATGGCAATTGCCGGCACAAAATGCAGCTCTCCAGCCTCTGAGCCACTCTGCTAAGAGAGAATTGCTGATGGAAGACACATGTAAAAACTGAACAGAGATGAATTCAATTTCTGCATTACAAATACTGGAAAATGCCAGCTGCTTGTTTTTTGACTTGGTGAATTGACGCAGATATGCAGAGAACCATGCAACTAGTTACTGGCTAACTCCTCTGAGTTTGTGCAGCATGGGAAGAAGAATTTGATGATACAAGAGCACAGCTCTCTCCTTGGAGAGCACAATAAAGAGTGCTTGTTAGCAGAGAGTGGCAAACATTTATTCCTACTGCTGTTTTTGGAAGATTGTCAGGTTTCAGTGGCATTCACCTGCTTATTCTTCCCTTCCCTAGGTTGGTGGCCTTTGGCTTTCAAACATCTGTAGAGGTACCGCAGCAGGGAGCATCTTACAAGGAGCCCCTTTGTTGGTGTGGTGGTTTTCAGCTTCCTAAAACACCCACCCTTTTCCAGAGTCCCTACAAGTACATGAACCCTATGATTTTCAGGAGGAGCATCCTGCAGATGGCTTGTGTGCTTCTCTGGTCAACTCCTAGCCTTATCCCCTTCAGCCTCCCCCAAGCACTCAGTATGAGTTTCATGAGAAAGTACAGGGACTGAACTGGAACCGTTTTGATTTCAGAACTTATCACATTGGGACTTCTAGCATGGCTCAGCAGCTACATGTAAATACATATAATTTAAAACATAAATATAACACCATTTAGCAGCAAGACTATGGGCTCCAAGGGAGCACATCTTCCAGACCATACACCCACTTACCTACCCTTCAACTAACAAGCAATGCCCTTGAGAAAGTCAGACTCTGTGTTCACTTGCCTACCCAGGTGCCTATGCATGGACCTGTGTTCCTGTACACATCCAAGGGGACATAACTAAATTAGGGGTCTATGGACTTTGCCCAGATTCAATCCCCACAGCTGAGTTGGGATTTCAAAGTCAAGAGATTTATTGCTCACCTGATAGAGGTGGTGGAGTGTGCAAAGCTGGTGTATCTTTTCTCCTTGGCTTTTTTTGCTCCTGTTCAGTGTTTTGGGAAGCTGGGATGATTTTACCTTTTCTTGGGTTTTTTTTGAGGTCACAGCTCTTAATCAGCTGCTCTGAAATATCTTCTGTGGGAAAAAATATAGAAATTGAAACTGAGGGGAAATAATAAACCAGATGGTGGAAACAAATGCTTTGATATATGACTTTAATCCAAGTGAATTATAATGCCTGTAAAGAAAAATCTCTTAAAAATCTACAAAATCAGCAAAAGAGGTCTCTGTGCAGTACTACATGGGAGTCAAGTGACTTAGGTTGTCCTTCTGTATTGTAGGCAGTAGACATAAAACAGAGGGAGAGAGGTGCAAGCAGCTATGTGTTGACGTGGTGGAGGGAAGGCTACATCATTATATGTGAAGGTTCCATGCCACCACTGTTTCACCCAGTGCTAACTGTGTGGACCGTATCTTTAAGGGCACTTTTGTGAAGATAAGTTTTACATGTGTGGGATCAGCCTGAAGTACTGGTAAAATATGCCAGTATATTGTTCCCTTCAAGAGTTGGCTTTATTTCCAGAGCTACTGAGCAGTGAGTATTTGCTTTTGATTTACATAACATGATACTGGATTTCTGATTTTCCCTGAAATCAAGCCTTGACTCAGATGACTCAGATGGTCAGCACGTTTTTTTCAGCGAAGATCTGCATTTCTGGGTGCTTATGCAAGCTGAAAATGTTGAAGATACCCTGTTGTGGTGGTGCATCATCCTCCCTCACCTCATACTCAGGCCTGGTCTACGATCTCAGGAGCTTCTGAAAAGCCTTGGTTGAACCAGCTCAGCAGTGAAGTGCCCCTTGACTCTACCAGTTGGGCAGTGAAGTGTCCCTGACCATTCCATGTGCTCTTGCATGGTAAAAGTAGGAACAATTTTGACCATACTAGGAATGTCAGCTGCCCGATCAAGATGAAGAACAAAGAACAGTTACTCTTGTTAGCCTTGATAAGTAACTTACCTGAATCATAGCCCAAGTGAAATGGAACCATTGTCACGAGGCCTTTTGATAAAATGAATCATAGTCTGAGTGTTATGGTACTGTTGTTACTGGACTTTTTTTTAAAAACCTTCTTGTGACCCTATAAACAGCAGTGCTAAGTGAGGTTGTCTGAGCTCTGCTGGAATGCACCAGCACCTCCCTCTGAGTGGGATGCCTCTCAGAGCCCATGAACCCTCAAGTTTGCAATATTCAAAAGACCAATGCTGACAATGAGGTCTAGGCAAACACCCCCTACACACATACATACTCCCTGAGGTGCAGCCCATTCCTGTTGAGAAATGCTAAGGGATTTTGTATGAATATTTCACTAAGCCTGAGGGGATTTTTTTTTAGGTACTTTTATACACGTAGATATAGATGTATATATTTCTTTGCCTGCATGCATACATGTGAATTAATTACGGTATGAATGTCATTATTGTGAAACTATAACTGCCATTGTCATAATTGGAGCGACTCCATTGAATCACTTATCAAAATGTTCAATTAGTCAATGATTAATTGCTGTTAAATCCTTTTACACCCTTTTCTTTTTGTATCCATATCCTCTGCACCCTTATTTCTTGCATCCTCAGACTCTGTGTAACTGATTCCAAATTGTTTCTAATCCAATTTATTTATGGATGTTTCATCAATGTAGTAAGCAATAGAATGAACTTTGCTATTGAACTCTGTTGAAGTTGTACTCTCATAAATTCATATTAAAACCTGCGTTTTGGCAATACCTTTGAAAGTGATTCTTTAAGCATTCTAACCACTCCTTTGCAACAGCTCTCATTACTAGCATCACACAAACCAATGCTTTAAATTCTTAAAAGCTGCTTGTTTGGCTTCAGTTGGGTTCCCCACACCCCTACCCAACCCCTGACTGCAGACTTGGATGTAAGTGGGTCTCCATTCTGGGCTCTCTCACACTATTTAAGGCTGCTGTTATGTGACAGCTGCTATGACCTCTGGGTTAGGTCCCTGAAAGATGTGGTTCTTTTTCTGGCCATAACAGGCTTCCTTCATGGTCCTAATGAGCTCATTTATCCTCCCACTGCCTCAGTTTCACAACTGTAGAAGGAACTCATTCTGTATATATTTAAGTAAGAAATTTTATGGACCAACTATATTTGGTATACCAGGAGTGGTAAAAGTGGTGCCTGCAGCTAGAAATGCCATGTGGCAGAGACAGAACTAGGATACCTTCCTTACAGGACAAATAAAAAAAAAATATAAAACTGTGCTTGCCTTCAGAGAGACTTTTTGACAAGCAAGTGAAAATGCATTTGTGTTTCATTATTGTCATCACAAGGGTAACAATGAGCAAACAAATATTTGGTTTTTTTCTTCAGGACAATTTTTGAAGATGAAAGTGAAGTAATAGCATTTGAAGCAGAGGCAAAGATCATGAATATGCAAAACGCACATCTATCAAGTATGAAATCTGGTAATGTGGCAGAGCAAACACAACTCTCGCATGCTTAGTGCAAAAGTTACGTATGAAGTAGATTCAAGAAAGGAAAATGATTGTGAAGGACAAAACATTTTTAGAAAGCTGCCCCAAAGAAGGCAAATGGGATTCTTGACAAATTTTACTGAAATTGCATATGGAAAATGTGTTCTGGGAAAGCTCAGCTATATCCGAGCTTTCAGTTTACTGTGGTATAAATTAAGAAACTGATTTACTTTTTCTATCAGGGAAAAGATCAATGACTATTTCCTTTCTCCTCTTTCATTAGATTCTCTCTAGAGCTTCAGCTGACATTTGCATGCAGGAAAAATGCTCTTTGCCTTTCCATCTGGCATCAGAAGTGTCAGCAGAAGGTGTAATGTATCGGTTTTCATGAGGCCTCAGTTGTATTGCTGGAGGGGAAAAATGAACACTGGACAGGACCTAATGATGTGAAGACAACACCTCTCATTAGTGCAATGACATCATCTAATAATACTTACCTAAATGGTTACACTGTGAATCTCGCTTGTCCAGTCTGTCATCTGGGATATCAAGTGGCTGAACACATTCTGTTGACATCATTGAAATAGGTTTTTGTCCTCCTTTGAAACTACTACATAAAAAAAAAAAGCGGCAATGTGACATAAAACAGACATATTGGTGTTATGTATCCACTTGCTAGCCAGATCACAAGGAGTTCTTTTCTTCCAGCTGCTCTCTGACATGCAATCTGCTTGCCTGATGTCACTCACACATGCTGAGGTGCATTTATTCACTGCCTTGGTTACACACAGAGTAACCCATTTTTCCACCTACCTTGCTGTAAGCAACCCACACTAGCACAGGGTTGGTTCTACAGAGGAACACTGACTTTGATCATACAGTAAGTACTATCTCATACACACAATAAATGCTAGGAAATAGGATGCTTTGTTCTGATTTTCTTATCCATTTTTGTTTTCTCAACTGTAAACTAAGGAACATATTTGGTGTTTATTACACATTCCAACTTTAATCATGGCTTCTGTTGAGTTAGTCTTCTAAGTCCAGCTCCTCTAAGAGATCTTGGATACCCCTGAAGACCCAGGTGTAAGTGCTGCCTCAGAAAGATGGCCAGTACCCACAGACCACAAAGCCAACATGACGTAGACTTACTCGTTGTCCATTTCACAAAGCTGCTTGAGTGCCTGTGCTCTGTAGGTCTCACAGGATTCCTGCTTTGGCTGTTTTATCCTCCTTTACTTATAGCTGCAGTGGCTGTTCAAGCCTGTCTTCCTATTTGAGTTTTCCTAGCATCTCCCCAAGCTGAGATTTTATCCTGAACTCACTAACTCTGGGGCTGCCACAGATGCCACCACAGAAACAAGGAGATTAGGCCATTTTTGGCTGATGATTATTTCTATGGTTGCTTAGAAGAAACCCATCAGAATGACAAAAGCAATATTAAAGGAAAAAACCCCTTCAACCTGAAGGTGCAGTCCAAGTGATCTCGAAATCTCCCTTCATCCAGCTACAGATGTGGTAGTTTCTCATTCACAACCTCTGTTCTCCACTTTCAAGGAATAAGAGCAGACTGTGACTTCCATGGAGGGAGGACAAAAGCAACAAGGAAAAGAAAAAAAACAGGCAACAATATGGATAGTAGATGAAAGATAGAATGATTTGGAAAAAAGATGGAGGAAAGAAGAGGAAGTGGAGAAGGAAAGGGAAATAAAAGAGAAAGGTGAAAAGAAAGGTGAAATGCAAAAAGCATGGCTAAAAATGAAGGAGACATAATTGCATTTTTAAAAAATTATTATCTGGCCATATGAAGGCTCACACTGCATTTTGTGATTTGAGTTTAATTCTTCAATGCCACTTGATTTTATTGCATTTGATTAGGGTACACTGGCAAAATATTATGATTTTAGGGAAAATGTTCTTTTCAGAAGGGTGCTTTGTTGACAAGGTTTTCAGTAAAAGCAGGGATACCATTACAGACACTATGGACTGCCGGTTTTTTTAATAGGTCTTGATTCAAAAAGGCTGAGGACAGATAGCAAAATTTAAATGTAAAATTGGTAGTAAATTATACTAACTGGAAATGCCTTATAAAATATGGTTAACTTAGGCTAGATTTCATTGATTCATTGAATTATTTCACCTAATAAAAATCAAGCTTTTTTAAGAGACTTAGTATAGGATTGGTATATACTGATTATGAGAGAATTGCTTCTTTATTTTTTCTTAATAATGTAGTTTGAAAAATATTATTCTAAAATGCATCCCATATATCTGTGTTCATATTTTCATAGTCACAGATGCCAAGCCTTTGGCATCTTCAGTGCTTTAAAATACTGCTTTACAGCCTAACATCTGACACCCCCTCCCACTTTTTTTTCTTTTGCAAGTTTGCCCTTCAGCCAGCATTGCCTTGCTTGCAAAAGTGTTTCCACACTGCACATTGTGTCAGTCTGTGTGACAAATAAAAAGAGAAAAATTACAAAAATATATCACAGGTTTTGGTATCTTAGATGTATATACATCATGTCCAATGTGTGAAACTATGAATGGTGTTACATCCTGTCACTGTGCATTACACACAGACTTCTCCTTTAAAGGAGATTTGCTGCATGTGAGCATTGCAATAGTGCTTTCCCAAACCACTAAAATCAGTTCCTGGCACTGAAGAAACAGATTCCCCAGTAACGTTTGGCATGGAAAGGTAGCTTGCTATGGGGACCTTATGAAGTCATTAATATGCCTTTACAAATTGCAGCATGTTCGTAGATTTTCATGTGTTAAATGCAATGCTTTTCCTGGCAGACTTCACATTAGCACAGTTTGCACTCTCTGCTGCCATCAGTCACCTTGGTAGGTAATCCTTGCTATTTAGAATAATGTATATAATGGACTATGGCAAATTTTGTCTTGCAGTCTGTTATATGTCTTAATGACCCTCTTTCATCCATTGTGCAACTGTAATGGTTACATTGGAGCTCTAAACCACACTCAGCAGAAGATACTTCCTGAAATACTATAGATTTAGCCTGAGACTTCAGTACAATGCAGCTAGGCTGTATCACTCCCCTACAGAGATGTGCCTAAAGAAGTCACCTTGATTCTCTTATTTCTGGGAAAAGGTACAGCTAATAGAGACACCTGAAATGCCTCCTAAAAGTTGAAACGTGTTCTAGCTTTGCCTACATGGGTTTGCATTTGCTCCTTTTGAAAATGTTTAACTTTCAATAGGATTGGCTCTGCTTACAGAGGGCAGTGGATGATAAGGCAGACTGAAAAGTTCCAATATGACTAAAAGCTACTTCAGCCTCGTGAATGAACTCTCATGCTGAATCACTGTCATATCAGTAGGACTCCTTTGGGCATACACAACTCTAAGACATGGTGAGTCAGATGAAAACTATCAGAATTTTTCACTTCCCAAGTATCAGCTTTGGATTTTTAGATAGCTTAAAGTGCATGTTAAAATTTTTTCATAATTTTTAGTTGCTGTACCTGCTCGATTAGAGTGCCCAAATAAAGCTGTTCTATCACTCACTAACAGAGTCTTAGAACACACAATGTTTGCAAATAATACGGTTCCTTTCTTTGGTTCAATTGTGAGTTTCCATAAAACAAAAGACCACCAATGCAACCAGTTCCAAACTTCAATTAGGTAAAGAAGACTTCAGTAGACCATGTATGTGGAACTTTTTTTCTTGTTCAGGTGAGTGTTTTACTTCCGTAATTGACTAAATCCCCAAGGAAAAAAAGTGTGCTAATTTACAGGACATGTACCGTTATTAAAGAAACCTTTGGCATGTTAACAAGGATGCTACATAAGTAAAAGTACTCTAGACCATCTTGTTGGGTGGCAGCAGGGAATCTGAACTTAATGAGTTTATTTTGGTAGTTGGTAATAACATTGCCACAGAAGCCTGTATGACACCATGGACCTATCTTCTGAAGCTAGACCAATTCATAAGAATGTATTTTTGCCATGAATTGGGAGAAGGAGAGGCAAAATCAGAGGCAACTGGGGCCTTGGGGTGGGACAGCATGCATACATGATTGTCCATGTTCCCACAGGCAGGGCCTGGCCTTTCTGCTACTGATGTACTCAATAGCTGGAAGTTGGAGTAAGTAGAAATATCTTAGTGTGCAGACATGAGGCAGAGGATGGACTGCAATAGTTACAGTCCAGCTGGCACCTAAAGCAGGAGTCCATTGCCCTGCTCAAATAGATGCTCTGGCATCAGGGTTTGCCATTTAAGGCTGGTGCCTCTTCTCCCACCATGCATACACTTACAGCTTTCTGACAGGTTTGTATTACTAACCACTTTTAATTGGTTTGCCCCTTTCTCTCTGGTTGCAATGAGCACATGAACAAGGAGGGAAAGGCTGGCTACCAGCATCTTTATCTGCTCTTCTGTTATCTCCCTAAATCTATGTGAGAAGCAAAGACAGACCTGTTCTTCCTTCTGTAGCACATCCTCTGTGGAGCACCCTGTAGTGTCAGTAGGCCCCTATTTGCATGAAGCCATTTAGAAATGCATAAAGAAGGAATAAGAGACTAAAACCTGGATGTAGTCATCTTGCATCCATCATCCCAACACAGAAATCATGTGAAACAGCTCAGGGGCCGAGGGGAAGGATATTACACCTGACTCATTTAGCTTCTTCCACCTGCACTCAGCAAGCAGTCTTGGCACCTTTATCAGCAAATATGCACCTTCACCCATACCCTGTCCTATCCTAGCCCAAATAACTGCTTTGTGGCAAACCATGTGAATAAAGCAAGACAACGAGCCTGCTGCAGTCAGAGTAGAAAATAGATGTCCTAAAATTAGAAATTCTGGGTGCTCTGCTTTGCATTCCAAACTTTTGATTACAAGTTTGACTATGTGTTTGACGTTGCTCTGTTGGAGCACAGAAGACAGCTTCATGCTAATGCACAGAAGTGTTATTTGGGCCCTAGGCTGCTCTCTCCAGGCATTCTTGTCAGATTAGTCTGATTTTTATTTTTAGAAAGCATATTTAAATCTTACAAAACAGATATCTGTGATATGACCCTGATCTGAGTACCTCCCTCCACCCAAAACGTTTGCTACTAATAATAGCATGGCTGCAGAAATACCACAGAATTGTCTACGAGAGGTTTCTTGTGGCACTTAGTGTCATGGTCTAGTAATGACGGTAGGGTTGGACTCAATCTTTGAGGTCTCTTCCAATCTGGTTGATTCTATGATTCTATGATTCTCACAGACAGTGTGCTTCTGGGCACTGTTTCAAAAAGCCTGGCTGGGCTGTGGATTGACACCCGTTACCTCCCATAAACTTGCAAAATAAATAATAATAACAACAGATAAACTTCAGTTGAAAAAAAAGGTTAGTTTCATTTGCACAGTTCCTGGTTACAAAGTTTTTGTGTTTTAAGATAATAAAAAATGCAAAGTCATCCTTAATTATTTCCTTGAGGTACAAATTAATCCCTTGCACATGCAAACCTTTGTAGTAGGATAAGAAGTCCTGGTCCCCACTCTGCTGGCTTGTATTAACTGTTTGTGAACTGTGCCAGCAGTTAAAGTTAGTTGAAGCAGTTTTTTCAAATGCACTCTCCTCCCCATGACTCCATCCATGCATTCCAGACTCAGTGTGGTCACACCCCAACTTTCCTCACATGGGAAAATCCCTGCAGAGTGGGGCCCCTGTGTTTTCCTGCTAGTCCCCAGAGGTGACAAGGCTATTTGCCTGGTTGGTGGTGGGTGCTAAAGTGGGGAAAAAGAAAAGAAAAGAAAAGAAAAGAAAAGAAAAGAAAAGAAAAGAAAAGAAAAGAAAAGAAAAGAAAAGAAACTAAACTAAAGTGGGGAAAAAGAAAAGAAAAGAAAAGAAAAGAAAAGAAAAGAAAAGAAAAGAAAAGAAAAGAAAAGAAAAGAAAAGAAAAGAAAAGAAAAGAAAAGAAAAGAAAAGAAGAAAAGAAAAGAAAAGAAAAGAAGCCAACCAGGGAAGCATGTGTCTGAAGTACTTACGGAGCTGCGCAGGGTGGTGAGGAAGGTGGTTTCTCGTCGGGACTCGCTGAAGGGACTTTCTGGGCTGAGGCTACAGCTGATGCTCTCGCCTGTCTTATCTAGGGAGCAGTGGGAGCAGTCGCTATGGCAACACCGCACTCGGGTGTCCTCTGGGAGGCTGGGGAACAGCATCAACACTCCCTGCCCCACCAGCGGATCCTAATCCTGTTTCCTTCTTCCACGAGTTGCAGAGGCAACAGGATGCAGGGAGACAGGCAGCACCTCAAGGCTGCCTCACTCCTGCCAGGCGACCAAGAGCCCCAGATGCTGATGCTCTCAAAGAAGCAGGGGAAAATGTAAAAGCTTTGGCACAGAGAACCAAAAGATGAGCTGCAGCCGCTGTGTCTAGAGATGCAAAGAAAATGACAAGGGGAGGGAGCAAGGCTGATGCCGTCACGGACCCCAGGGAGAGCTGAGGATCAAAGTGGAGCAAGAAGGCAGGGCATGTGTCTAGGAGTAGCACCTTAAGCACTAAAACTGATGGACAGTGTCTCCAGCACTGAGGTTCAGCAAAGTCTGCGGTGTTTGTGTATGTATCTGGCCACAACTGGTTATACAAACATGGTATTTATGTGGCCAGGCAGGGAGACTTCCATGGCTGCCAGCTGTTTGCCAGTAGAGACCAGTCTCTCCTATTTTAGCCCATGCCTTTGGATGGAACTGTTATTTCAACAGAGGGAAAAATACATAAACATACCTGACACTGGAAAAGCTCTGGACAAAATACTCAGTGGTGGGACTGCGTACTGCCCCTCTCTTAGTATTCATTTGCAACAAAAATGCCTTTGTCTATGCCTGTTTATTAAAACATCTTTAAAAACTGTGACTGCTCACAGTTGCAGTTATCTTCTCTTTTCCCCCACTCAGTGACTGTAATTCAAAAACACCAGTGTGCACTGCATACTTTAAATTAGTCAAGGTTCCTTTCAAAACTAATATATAGTACAGAAGACCCAAAGGAGCAAAATCTTGATTGCCAGCTCTGCAAACTGTGCAGCACCCTTAGATTCTTTATGTATCCTATGCAGTTCTGCAAACTACCAACCACAATAAATGCTCTGAAGTCACCACCTAAAACAACTGTGAGCTTTCCCCATTGATGCCTGGGAGAGACAAGCACATTCATGACCTTACAGAGTGTAAGCCAACTGTGTTTAGATGTCTCAGAAGTTCATCTTTAAAAGCAAGCTCATACAGGCTTAAATCACTCCTAAAAGAAAAAAAAAGCACATATGATCCTAAGATTTTTTTTGTCAAGATTAAGATTTCCAACTGAAGACAACAAAATAACACAAACCTCCAAAAACCACCAAACCACAAAACCCTCAAACTTTTTTTTTGAGTGCCCATTTCCATTATTGTCGAGACCTCTCTGTTGCAGTTAATTTTAGATAAAAATCCCTCTATTTTTCACTGAAATGCCTTTTACTTAGGAGCACAAGTTATTTTATATTTTTCTATGAACTCAGAAAAATCAGAATGAGATGACTGAAAAATAGGCTCAGGAAACAAAATGCTCAAATCAGAAATATGTTTTGAAACTCAGCTCAAGATTGCCTTTTTATGTTTTCATTGTCCTGGTTGAAAAAGTCAGTCAGACATTTATAGCACTAAAGAATTCCCTGACGATGAGAAAATAATTTCCTTTTCTAGGCACCAGATCCCAAGGTTGCTTTGGGAATATTACAGGATAGATTTACTCAAAAGGAAAGCAGCCTATGACACTCAGCAAGATTACAGCCCTAGTCACCTCTTACATTTGTTAACTGCTGTAGGATGTCATGACACATTTTACTGCACCATCAGGTTTATCCCAGTTTTTACAGAATGGTTGTCACATTACCAGTGTGATGGAGGATTTACTCTCAAATCTGATCTTTTAAATATTTACAGTTGTTGTCCTGCCTGTAAGAGGGTTGGGACTCCTGCCAGCTTTTTAATCCTTCCTGTTTAGTTATTTCACAAACACAGCCTGGAAAATAGTCTGAGACCATAATGAATCTGTACTTAAACTCTCTTCCCTTGTCCACAAGTATTCCCATCAGCACTTGGGGAACTACTCATGTAGTTAAAGAGAAGAACATGTCTGAAAGTTTCCAGGTTAGAGCTTTAGAAGACACGCAATGCAGCTTTGACACAAGGGAAAGGAGAAGTAGCAAAATACAGATAAATCCAACACATACACATATATATACACACACATACATATACACATACATATATGCACACATAACTATTACCTTCCTATGCATTTGTTATTGGCCATGGGTGTGGACCAGAGCAGTGGATTGCTGCCTGCAGAGGCAAGGAGGACTCTGCTAGGAAGGAGGTGTGACTGTGCTGCAAAGGAGAGAAAAAAGACACTGAAGACCACCAGTCATAGTACCTTCCCATGCAAAACATCTCTCAAAGAGGTGAAGGGGAGCACGATTATCAGTATTAGGAAGGCCTATTGTCTTAAAGATGACATAGTTGTCACCTCTGTATGTTCCATATCTACAGCAGAAGACCATGAATATCTTATAAAACTAGTATGCAATCAAAGACATATGTACCACTGCGGTTCTGTGGGGTTTTGTATTCAACTGTTTACATCAAGTTTTGTTCAGATTTTATTTTCAACCCTGGCACTGCTTTCAGATGAAAGAAGAACTGGAGATAAGATGGAAAAGAAGGGAGATTTCAATTTAACAAATCTTAGGTATCTGAAAACTGTTAATTATTCAGCCTCAAGTCACTTCTCTATGCAGTAATGTGTGGTTACATCCAAGATAATACTCACTCCAGAAAAGCAGACTCAGTGCTCACACTATTGTGATGTGCTTAAGCCCAGCTTCAGCCTGTGCTGCTTATTATGTGCGAAAGTGTCCTGCACAGTACAGAAAGTTTGTTGAAGGTTTATGCTAACTCCTAAGTTGCTGCATGCATGTGCATGCCCAGAGTAAATTTATATGTGAAAAATGAAGGACTTGTATCTTTTAAGGACCATTTTGTTAATTTAGTATCTTTATAAATACTGTCATAGGTATAAAACAGACTATAGTTGATTAAATAAGTTACTTTGCAGCCACAGCAGTTTGATCAATAGAACAATGTGCTGTTGTTTATCAGATTGCTTGATGTACAGTCAACATTTGTCTTTAATGGTTTTCTTTTAAGTTGTGAAGGTTAAAAGTGCAAAAGATTGAAACCTGCACTCAAGGCACCTCGCTTTTCAGTCAAATTATTATAAACTTTTACAATTTCCTTTATATGTAAAAATACATACATATAGGGGCATAAGTTACATTTATTACAAACCTAAACGTATAGATACCTCACATTTTTTAAACAGAAGGCTTACTTGATGAAAAGTATTGCCATGCCTTGAAAGACAGCATGTTTGTCACAGGCCCAAGAGGGAAACCATTTGTGTTTGTTGTACTGCTGAGCGAAGCATTCAAGGCTGGAGCAGTCTCTAAGGACCAGAGGAGCCTGGGATTTCTATGCACCCTGACAGATGACTCTTGTGCAAATGTCCTTCCTGCAGCCCTTACAAAGATTAGGGGGATTACACAGGACACCTAAAAGTCAAGAGAATAACCCCATTTTGAGTGGCAAAGGGAATTTCTATGTCAAGAGTCAAGGCTTCTAGTGCAAAACCAGAGAGAAAAAATTATCACACTAAACCGACATGGAAATGATTGTAGATTAACCTGTGCTTTACATTTAGATAGAAAATTTAACATTTTCTGATGTATCTAGTTTATAACCAAATCTTACTTCATGAAGACTAAGCCAGGCGAAAACAAGGCAATAAAAAGATGTGGCTTTACATGAGGCAGAATACTTTTCAAGTTTGGTGCATGTAAAGACTCCAGTCTGCAATTTTCTTTGATACTTACAGCAGGGTGGGAAAGGAAAGACAGAGTAAAAACCCAG
Organism: Acanthisitta chloris; assembly: GCF_000695815.1. Classification (NCBI taxonomy): domain Eukaryota; kingdom Metazoa; phylum Chordata; class Aves; order Passeriformes; family Acanthisittidae; genus Acanthisitta; species Acanthisitta chloris. The sequence goes on along the minus strand of NW_008673865.1, from coordinate 23,032 downwards.
CCAGTCGCAGATGGTAGGAAGACTTGGGACAAAGCAGTAGCAGGTGACCTCTGGCTTATGTAATTTGTGCTTCTCCTTAAGTGCATCACGAGCAAAGAATATTTTGGCATGTGTTATCCAATAAGCACTTTATTAAAAGAAGAATAAACTAGACTCAATCAAAACCACACCAAAAGTCTATCAACACAGGAAAAACCCAGCCAGTCGCAGATGGTAGGAAGACTTGGGACAAAGCAGTAGCAGGTGACCTCTGGCTTATGTAATTTGTGCTTCTCCTTAAGTGCATCACGAGCAAAGAATATTTTGGCATGTGTTATCCAATAAGCACTTTATTAAAAGAAGAATAAACTAGACTCAATCAAAACCACACCAAAAGTCTATCAACACAGGGCATGAAACAAAGAAACAAGATGCAGAGTGATCCACATAGGAGGGTTTTCAAAGAAATTCAGGGAAGTTGAATACTGCCTCCTCTCAGCTTCCCTGGGAGTTTCCAGTTTGTTGCAAGCATCTTGAAAAATCACTGCTCACACATTGTTCCTCACATTAGAGCAGCACCACAAACATCTTGCTAGTCAATGCAAAGAGACCACATCACTGTGCTGATGAACTTCCAGTTTGTGGCTGACTCAGTTCTTGAGAGGGGCTACTTGGGCAGGGAGTTTGACTTGTCAGTCAGTGGCAAGCTATAAGCTGCATCTCTGGCATTTTCAGCATTTCCTTCTGTAGGAAGAGACAAGAACACACCATTCCATCACCTGAAGTGCCTTTTTTCTTACAGCTTAAGAGAAAGAGTTACAGTCTGAAAATTTCAGTAGATGAGAAACCATAATATGTTAATTGATGTTGGCTAGAGAATACAGAGGTTGAGAGTTCAAGGGAATAGCCTTCTACATGCCATGTCTTTGTTACTTCACTCTGGGTGTCATCACTGACTACTGTAAGTTCTCAGCTGGTCAACTGTCTGGCCCAGTCAGAACCATGATGGCCATCATGTGAAGATAGCAGGCTGAGGACTGCAGTTTTCTTATCAGGATATGCTTTTGAGGAAAGCAGTTGCTTTTATGGAAATGTGTGTATATATATAGATACAAAATATATATACATGCTGCATGTGTATATATGTATATAGATACATACTATATTATATATGCACACATGTTGTGCACACTATCATTTGTAATTCTGGGGATCTTGAGAAAACATTGTTACTTGCACAATTAAGGAACTACAATAAAGATGCTAAAGATCCCCATATTGTGCTGACCAATGCAGCAAATCAAAACATCTCCCAGTTCATTTATTTGAATGCCTCTGTCCTTAACAGCTTTCTCAGAAGAAGTCTAGTAAGCATTTCTGTGCTGTGTTGCTGAGAGAAGGTGTCAGAATGAGAGCACTCTAGCCTCCTGCAATGCACAATGAGTTTTTGCAGCCACTGACATTGCCTGGTTTGTAGCCCTCCCTTCTGAGCAGTGCAGCTGTGCTAAGAACTGAGTGGAATCAAGGGAATGTTGCAAGCTGTGGTGGACCCTGAGAAACCTTGGCTAGCCCAGAGGACAGCACTGGTGCTGCAGCAGTAGTGGCAATCGTGCAAGGCTTTTGCCATTATCTACATCACACATCCCTAAACTTTCAGACTGATGCTCCACCCATACAGCAAAGCTGAGGGCAGAAGGAAGAAAGTGTGCTAGTCATCCTTGCTTGGTTCCTATTGCTATGCAGATTACTGCCTGCTATTCAGAGCAGGATGTGTCCTCTGTCTGAGATGATGTCTTCCACTACAGGTGACCATACAAAGGAAATAACACCAAGTGTTTCTAAGGGAAAAAACAACGCACACCTCCACTGGATGGAATTTGAAACCAAGACTAAAATTCTCCTTCACTGCCTGCATTTCAAGTTTGCAACTGTAATAGCAAAAGGGTGTGTTAGTCATTAGCATTTCATCCATTTTTCCTATAACTTCAATCAAGCTGAGCCCAGCTGAAGGCTTGGCAGCAAGCTGTTGAGCCCAGCATGGGTACATTGCATTTCATTTGTTAGAGACATATAAGCTTTGCTTCACGTGGGATTTGTGTAAATACTTGCACAGATGCCTTATCTGCAGAAGCTTGCTCCTAGCAAGTTGTTAAGTTCATTAATAGGGCAGAAGGAAGATTGTGCCCCTATAATTTCCAGTTCAGTTATTATAGATTGAACAGCATCCTAACTCTACTGCAGTCCAAGGCAAAACTCCCACTGGTTTAATGGGACCGAGCAGTCACAAAGTCAATTCCCCAACACAGCATAAAATCTGGAAACTGGCCAGAATAGTGACTTCAATGAAGTCTGGATCTCAGGAGATGAAACTCTCTGTTGTTTCAGAAAGGCAAATTTGGTATCTTAGCAGAAAGATGTTTCTAATAAAGCAGCCATTGACACAATACACAGAAAATGTGCTGGATTAATCAGCTAATGTGATCCTTTTTCTGTTGTGCACATAGAGTTTTGACATCTTTTCTTTCCCAAAAGGCAGTCACACGCATATTCAACTTCAGCACTACTATTTTGGCCCACAAGGAACCATCTTCTCTGAAGAAAAATTGTCGCAAAAAGAGACCGTTTGGGTTATAAGAAGAGAACAATACCAGGGTAATGTTCTAGAGAGGAATGTTTGTGAAGCTGGTATGCAGTGGTCAGTACCTATTTCAGCTGCATTAATAAAGACTGCTTTCATTCAAGCAGTGTCCAGCCATCAAGTGCCTCTTTGCCTGTAGTTTAATTAAATGTTAATTCTTTGGTTAGGTTATTTGAATGCCTAATTAATGATCAAATATCAGAACAATAACTGCTGATATCAGGAAATTTTGCAGAGACAGGTGAGAGCTGACTCTCTTATTTAATGGTCCAGT
>NW_008673865.1:0-20099 GCF_000695815.1 Acanthisitta chloris | reverse complement strand
CAGGACCAGGAAATTTTTAGTCTAAAACATGAAAGAAAAGACAGACAGATCTTTCAACAAGTAGGTTTTGAAAACAAGTTGCACTGAACTCTGTTTTCATTACATAAACTCTCATTAATCAAAGGTGTCATGCATGTCTAAACAAAACACCATGAGTTTCCAGCCACAAGCAAACCTCCATGAGGATCTTGTGAAAGAGTAATAGCAGGGTGCCCACTTTCTACACCCACTGTCACAAATGCTCTTACACATGGAGAAGGAGGACCTTGTGAAAGCAGCAGTGTGGGGTGCTGAAACTGCTCCAATGACAGTAAATCCAGCCTTTCAGTTAAACATCTGGATGCACTTACAACTCAAAATAAAAGCTGCAGATGCACATCTGTAAAGACAGGAGGGAGAAGAAGAGCCTCCCCTCCTTCCTGCTCTCTCTGCTGCCCCTCTGTCCTCAGAAATAGTATTTTTATGGCTTCCCTGTTAGAGCAGCAGGAAGAGGAGATGATGGTGGTAGAAAGATGTAGGAAGAGAAGGGTGGTGTAGTCTAGTGTGTGTTCCACTTATTTTCTAATTATTTATGTCAAGTGGAACAGCTCCATCCAGAGAGTTTGCATGCATCCAGACCCTGTGACACTCCAGAATCCTGTCCGTAAAATATACCCAGACATGGGTCAGGATTAGCTGGAGATGTTGTGCATGGGAGGGAGATTGAACCTGTATCACTCACCTTTCCTGGGGCCACAAGGAACAAAGGAAAGACTGCATCTCCCACCTCTCCACGCAGCTTTTTCATTTTCATTGTTATTTCTAATGATCTACCCTATACCTCAGAGCCAGGCAGGGCTGGCCACCCTTTTCTGAGCAGCAGGCCTTGTTCCCTACCCTCAGCCAGCTGTTCTGTTGCGTACAGGGACTCCCCCTTCCTTAACTACCATGAAGAGACCTGGGAAATCAATCCCATGAGGTAAGTTGTTTGCTATGAATCCTCTGGGCATCTGACTTTAGCCATCTGTTGCCTCTTGTGGGCTGGCACATGGGAAGTTGCTAGGAACTGCACACAAGAATGCACAAAACAGACTGGAAAGTAGCTTCTTGCTCTGTCTTAGCTGTGTTGACTTCAGCTTACAAGAGTAGAAAAAGCCATCAAAACTATTGTAGTTGTAAAAGCCAAGAGTCTGTCTGTGCCTCTGCAGGGAGCGCATGCATTAAGATAAATGCTAATGAGGACTCTCTAAAAGCAGAAATTAATACTGAGGCACTTGGAAGATTTTGAATATCCATTTCTCTCCTTTCTAAGTATTTATTCATATACACACCAAATTACGGTAGTTTTACATGGTGATTCAGCACTGCAAAGGTACTAGTCATTCCTTATTTCATAAAAAAAGGACTTTATTTTAGCCAGAAGGGGAATGGAGAATTGTTTTTGCTAATTAGTTCACTTTAGACAAGCCACTGTATCTTTTGGGACTCAACGGGCTGTGTGAAAGCAGTGCTACATCATGTTTCTTGGAACTCTACAGGATACAGAAGGGCCCAGATATGAAAATTAAGCTGGCTGCATCTATATCATGGCTGGCCTGGTTATGGGCACCTCTTCTTTATACCTCAGTCAGGTATAAATAACGAAGTCATGATTGTAAACATCAGGACTTATTCCATCTCATAAAATTAGGAAGAGGGAACAGTTTTGTGTAGTTATTGATTTCCAGCTGCTTAATTAGTGTTTACAGTATCTCTCCTTGAAAATAGCCATGTGTATTTCATTCTCTACTTGCTTGTTTAATTTAATTAAATCAGTTGTTGCACACCTGTTTCCACTTACATAAAACAAGCACTATCTCTAGCATAAGAAATATGAAGCAACATTGAAGTCAATTAATCTTTATTCTTGAAATGTTTCTTTTGGAATGGTATCATTAAGAACCTGAACAATAAAATAATCAGATATCAAATTTATACCTTAAAACACCGATAGACACATAACATTCTTTTGAAAAGTACAGACAGATTTGAACACAGATACACAGAAAGAAAACTAGAACATTTCATAGGAGATTGTAGAAAAACCTTTTCTTTCCTTGAAGCGGATGCTGTACTAATGAATGCTGGGAAGAGACAGCATCAGAGGATAGTAAGGAGATATTTCTTAAATTATAACAAGGAGAGATAGATAGATTCATGCTAGATTTTACCATGGACCTGATGCCCCAGAACATATAATCCTGTATACCACTTCCTTTCCTAATAAGCTACAGAATAACACAACCAGGAAAGTTCCTATACCTCCTGTTTATAGGAAAAATCTTGAACGAGACTCAAAAATATAAGGCAATTAAAACAATACCAGACTTACGTTCCCCCTACCCTTTTTTTTTTCCAATTTAATAGCTCCTGTGGCAGACTTTCACTACCCTGACATTATTAAATGGAGGGGGGACCCTGGTAACAGGGGATGAAGAGAAGGCAGAATAGCTGAATGCCTTCTTTGCACCAGTCTTCATTGACAAGACCAGCCCTCGAAAATTTCTGACCCAGGAGACCAGGGTAAAGGAAGGCTGAAGGGAAAACTTTCTCTTACTCAAGGAGGATTGGGTTAGAGAACACCTCAGTAGACTTGGCACCCACAGGTCCAGGGGCCCTGACAAGATGCATCCATGAGTGCTACAGAATAGCTGAATGCCTTCTTTGCACCAGTCTTCATTGACAAGACCAGCCCTCGAAAATTTCTGACCCAGGAGACCAGGGTAAAGGAAGGCTGAAGGGAAAACTTTCTCTTACTCAAGGAGGATTGGGTTAGAGAACACCTCAGTAGACTTGGCACCCACAGGTCCAGGGGCCCTGACAAGATGCATCCATGAGTGCTAAGAGACAGAAACCATTCTTACTCAAGGAGGATTGGGTTAGAGAACACCTCAGTAGACTTGGCACCCACAGGTCCAGGGGCCCTGACAAGATGCATCCATGAGTGCTAAGAGAGCTGGCAGACACCATAGCTAGGCTGCCCATAATCATCTTTGAAAGGTTGTGGAGATCAAGAGAAGTGCCTGAGGACTGGGAGAAAACAAGTATCACCACAGTCTTCAGAAAGGGCAAAAAGCAGGACCCAGGGAACTTTCCAGCCAGTCAGTCTCAGATCCCAGAGAGCTGATGGAGCACCTTGGGAAGTGCCAACTGGATGAGTGTACAGTGAGGTGGATTAATAAGTGACTCAAGGTAGCCCACTTTGTTGATCAAGGAAAGCCAGTTGATGTAATCTTTTTAGAGTTCAGCAAAGATTTTGATAGTCTCTCATTGTATTCTTCTGGACAAAATGTCCAGTATACACCTGGATAAACACATCATGAGATAGGTGAGCAACTGTCCCACGAGTCAGACACAAAGGGTTATAGTGAATGGGGTTGCATCAGGCTGGCAACCAGTCAGTAGTGGGGTTCTGTAGGGTCCATCTTAGGCCCAATGCCCTTCAACATCTTCATAAATGACTTGGATGCAGGACTTGAAGGGATACATAGCAAGTTTGCAGACAATACAAAATTGGGAGGTGCCGTTGTCTCCCTTAAGGGCAGAGAGACCTTGATATATAGTCTGAAGGTGTTGCCCTCTTCTATAAGAAATAGCCTAGTAGGGAGCTAAGAGTCCTTATGAATTTTGAGCACAATCATCATAGCCTACAAAAGAATGCTCAGCCTCAAGCTTTTTTTTTGCTTCTGAGTCTTTTCTCAAAGTCCAACCCTTCCTAAATCCAAGTCTTTATTTAATTATAAATATTCCTTTATTGTCACTGGAAGTGCTATGCAAAACAGTGTCTTCTTATCAAAATAAAAAGAAATATGAAAGAAGGAGGAGATGTAGGGTTGACAAAAGATATGGAACTGGTATGAAGACAGGTGCTAGAAAGAGAAGTACAATGAGAAAGAGAGGGGTCCTGAGGTGAAAAAAAAGAGGAACACAGACTCAGACACACAGGTGGCTGCAAACTGGAAAAAAATGAAGCCTGGGTCCCTGTGCTTGGGGCTGTGCTTCTGTACCAAAATGTCTATCAGGAAAGTAAATTCTGTCTTTCCTGGGTATCTGCAAGGAAGGCAGAGAAGGTCACACATGGTACTTGCCCACCTGATCATTTCCTGGATAGTAGGCACAGTAGGCACTATCCATGGTGAAGAAAATTCAGAGATGTACATCAGCAAAACATCTGGTCAGAATGAGTTTGCAGATCCTTTCTAGGACTGGCAGATAGATAAATGATACTCCCCGTGTGCTGTATGACTGTGTAGACACTTTTCTGGTACTATTTTCTGCTTGGTTTATGGTTTTACTCCTTCTTTACTTCTGTTGCAGGAATTCCACTGCTTGGCTTTTTTTGTTTTCATTTGGTGTTTTTGTAGCTTAGCCTACCAGATTCAGTCCTTTTGTACATTTTATTATAGCCAACTTGTCAGGTAAAGCTTTAGAGTTGACAAAAGCAAGATCAGAGAGACTCAGTGGGTCTATGTAAGCAAGAGGATGTGTTGGCTTTCTGCTAGGCAGCTAGAAATGTGAGGTACCTGTAAATTCAATACAACAGTTAAGCAAGAATTTAGACATTGCTGCTAATCCCTAGATTAACAAGAGGGAAGGAAATGTGTCAAAACAATAAAATGTCTATTAAAAAGGCTGTAGAGATAGACACTGATCCATAGCTAGCATTGATAGATGACAGAATTTCATCAGTGAAGTGTGAGCCATTATGTGGCAATGCTCTGTTCTGCAAAAACCAGATGAGTTGGGGACTTCTGTCAGATTTGCTGGGGATTTCTGGACGTTGAAAGACAGAAACAAAGAAATCAAATTTGGAAGAAAAATATAATTATGAATTATTTATTTTTAAATCCTTTAATTAGGTATTTTAGGACTTTATCCTGTTGTTTTCTGAATCCACAGAGGGAAAGGGACAATCCAGCAGGGTACTCATGAACCGTGTGAAGCTGCTGGCACAGTAACTGAAGACCTTTGAGGGATTAAGTTAATTACTCTCTTCAGAAAGAAGATAAAGGTTTGAGAAGAAGACAGGTAGGAATCTCAAAAGTCTAAGACAGCTGGAGAGACTCAGAGACTATGTGAAACACAGGGATACTCAGACACTAATCCAAATCAGCTGATAGTTTATCAGCTAACAGCACATAATTGAAACTTTGGCTAATGTTGCTTCATAATGTTGGCTAGTGTTATGCTGTCCAGAAGGGAAAGGAAAGTCTATAAGCTGTTTCTCAAGGATGGCCTGGGATGAGTCCACCATGTTGCCTGAGGCTGTTGAGGGAGAAATGTGCTACAGCCCAGGGTAGCAGGAGGTAGATGGTGGTTGGGGTCAGTACCTTGGCTCTGCCTGACTTCTGGATAGCATGGTTGGCACCAACAAGAGCTCAAAATCACAGAATCACAGAGTGGATCATGTTGAAAGGGACCACCAGTGTGGTCATCTGATCCAAATCCTCTCTTTTACATGCCAAGTAACAAATTTCTGGACATACTTTCCACAGAATGTAGTAGAAATTTATGGTAGAAGAGTACCAAAAGGAATAGATGTTAATGGAGAAAACATGCTAGTCCCTCTCTGAATGGGATGTTGGATTAACTCAAAGTAACAGAATGGGTGGAAGGGACCACTCATGCAGTCATCTGGTTGAACATCCCTGCTTAAGCAGGGTCATCTTGCAGCACATTGCACAGGACTGTGTCCAACAGGTCTTGAGGGACACCCCACAACCTCTTTGGGCAATCTGTTGCAGTGCATGGTCACCAGCACAGTAAAGGAGTTTTTTCTCACATTCAGGTGGAACTTTCTGTGCATCAGTTTCTGACCTACTGCTTGGCGCCACTGAGAAGTGTGAACCCCTACCCAGCTTCTCCTCAGGTTGAATGGCACTAAACCTGTTTATGAATGGCAAGTGTTCAGGAGAAACAGGAACATTCCTCCTCCTTCTTGTGAGATAGTACAGAGCCCACCCACAACTCCAGTGTAAAGGAGAGTTGAGACTCCTGAGACTGTAGGGCCTCTGAGAATATCTTGCCTATCTCTTTCTCATCCTCACAAATGCTACTTAGTTCCTCGCATAACTCCTTGACCTGGTGACATGGCTCCTCAACACAAATAGTCTTTCTGCAATGAAGAAGGCTTTTAGTCCCAAATTCCCAGACAGGCACCAGGCACTCTTTACAGAGGGCTGAAGAGCTACATCTACTGTCAGGAGGTCTGTTTGGGTGGAAGGTCCCAGCATAACTGGTGCAGCAACTTCAACAGCCGCTGGGGAATGAGCTCTTCAGCACATCATAACCATAACATTGGGAGCTCAGACTATTTAAACTGGGGAAGAAGGGGCCTCTTTATTTCCCTTTCCATTAACTCCTGCTTTTCTCCATTGCTGTCTGGTTCTGCTACTGTGTTGGCCCTCCTAAGGAGAGCAGTCCTCCCTCACAAACTGTCACACAAACTGCCACACCACACACCCTGCTCACTCATGCTCCCCGGAGCAGTTGGAAACTGTTGCAGTTGCTCCTGGCAACACTCACAACACCTTGGTCTTGCTCATGAGTGCCTTGGGTTCCTGCAGATAACTCAGCTGTTGCTCAGGTTTTTCTCATTCCAGGAGCCCCCTGCCCAGTTTATTTTAGTGCTCAGTGTCCAGGACATACCACAGCCACCACTACTGTCTCTCCTCACCAGCTGACTCTAGATGTCTTTCTCAATCTGCCTTACTGTGATTCTATAACATTAATAGTTATTGAAGGGGACAGGCAGAAACATGCACTCTAATGTTCCTTATCCAACCATTGTGTCCACTTGGGACAACATGAGGAGAGCAGTCTGCAAAAAAAAAGCAGTCCGGCTCTCTCAGAAAAAAACTTTTCCAAGTTTCTCTTGTCAGATACAAACAACATCTCCTAGTCCTGTCACAAGAGGTCTGGCCCTGTAGCCCTTTCTTATAGTCTTATCAACTATATCGAGTATTAGGACAGCCTTAAACTGACTGTACTTTTGAGCTTTCACTTAATCTGACTGTGGTCCTTAAGCTCTTTGCTCGTCTGGGATCCTGAAATGCTCGTAAGTGTCCTTGGAAAGAGGAATAAGTGAATTTGTTTCTCTGGATTTCTGAGTGAGGCCTACATCAGCTTGCTTATTTCATTGTAGGAACTCTATGGACTGATGTTTCAGCTACTTTTAAAATGATGAATCTACGTATAGACAAATTGCTTCATTCCTCTTTTGTCTAGTTTCAGGTCTGTCATTCCAGGTCTCTCATTTCATTACACCTGCTCAACTGCTGCTTTTTCTCCATTTCTTTCTATGTCTGCCTATTGTTTTCAGATTCCTATGTCCCATCCACAGCTACAACATTTCCTCCATGCTGCTCACAAGTCCTTTCATTCACCTCCTCCCTGGATCGTAGTCAGCCCCACTGCTGCATGTTTTGGCAGGAATTGCTTTGCAGTGCCAGGGTGGGCTCACCAGGCAACAGCTGGATGCAATCTGATGACACCACAAGGTTATCAGCTACCAGAATGACATTTCTTTGGCCTCAGCTACTCCAGATTTCCCTGGACATCTCACTCCAGCTACCTTCCACTCTCAGTCACACACACACACACTCTTACTCCTCCATGGATTAGCCCAGAGGAAACCCAAGCCTGAGAAAGGTGCTTGTCACATTTGTCTGGCCTGGTTTGGGATGACTCAGTTGCCCTTGCTTTCACTTCTCTGTTTGTTAAATGGGACAAGGATGTGAGGAATCCAGGCTACAGTGCTTCCAACATGTTTTGCTCTGGTTAGAGCAACCCTAGATCTGGAACAACTCTCCTGATGTAACGAGAGCAACGTTTTCTCATTATTGCTATTCCTTGTAGATGAAAATTAAGGGCAGTGGAGCCCTTATACAGGACATTACAGAGGTGTCACTAATACAATTGACCCTAGTTTTCAAGTAATTAGGTTTTTCATTTTTTCCTCAAGTGACCATAATTATTTCCTACTTTCCATAATTTCTCTCTCTGTCAGTAACTTAGAAAAACCTCTGGAAAACCCAGGCAACATTAAAAAAGCTAATTTACCACCAAGATAATACTTGAGCACAGAATTTCTCCCCCCACACCCTGCATCTCGTTTCACAGTAGGTCTACAATAGCTTGACTTGAGTTGTCTGTTATAAAGGTTGTTGTGCAAGGTGCATCTTGCTGTATCTTCATAGACTGGGAACTGTCCTAAAGTAATTCCCCGAAAAATTGTACATTGAAATTGATAAGGTATAGAGTAACAGAATGTTGAGGTGAGCACCACAGTTTTCTTCACCACCCTGTTCCTTTGCATGACTTCAAGTAGCCACCTTTGGCAGATGTTTGCTTTATTTAAAATCCCTCTAATAAATACTGACTGCAGTCATTCCAGGAGGTAGCTGATAAAGCAGAAAACACAGAGGAACTGGAATGTTTTACCTGTCTGTGTATTTGCAGAACCCTTTTGCAGGTGACACAGCCAGAACTTCACAGTGACACCCAAGTCCCCAGGGAGTCCTCACATTCCCTTAGGAGAAGGGAAGGGGGGAACTTAACTTTTGATCTTCTTGACTTCTTGCCTCCTCCCTACTTCTGTGACTGTCATTAAGCTTAAGTTCTACTGTCCTAATAGACTTTTGTATTTTAATGGGGTGGGGGAGAAAAAAATCAGGAAAAGACTGCCTGTGTTCTGCATTATTTGTCATGGTAATAAACATTTCCTACATCAAGGCTGAATAACCCCAGTGGAACACACCTGTGTCCCTCTTAGTAGCTGTGATCTGTGCTAATTGAGTGAGTATTGAAAGACAATGGAAAATAATGAAATGAAGATGGATTAATTCAAATGTGCCTCTCCAGAGAAGTGAGATCAGTGTTGTTTCACATTCCTTAATTCCTGGAAGTCTCAGATGTTCTGATTTTAAATTTTCCCATTTGATAGCAAAAAATGCCTTTTGTTCATGCTTCAGCCTCTTACCCATATCCATTTCTACAGGTAAGAATAAAACCTTGTTTCTGGAGCAGTGGGAGTTAAAACAGTCAACAGCCTTACAAAGTGACAGTGCAGCTGTTTGTTAAGTAGCAATGGATCTTAATGAAAGTCTGTTCATAAAATTATTATCACAACAGCAAGTAAAGGTCCCAACTGATATTAGGCCCCTATTGTGCCAGGCACTGTATGAATATATTAAGACAGAATAACTTCCCTGTGAGGAATTTGAAAACTCATTATATAAGACAGAAAGGAGCTGTGCCAGGAATAAGGGTCCACAGGGTAAAGAAAAAGACCCTGGTCACAGAAAAAACACACGGTACAGACGCAGGGCTCTTGTCACCCAGGCTCCCTGGTAGCCCTAGAGCATATCTAGCAGCTCAGAAGTGGTTTAATTCTACTGCTTGAGGCCAAGGTTTGAGACTTTTTTTTTCCTTCAAGCACAAAATTCCAGTCCTGCACAGAGAAAACCCTGGGACTGACCTGGGTGCATTCTGTCACCATACAACGGGATGCAAGAGGGAGGCAGCATGTCCAGACGGGCTAGAGCTGGGCTGTGCATCCAGCAGGTCAACACCACGTTTAAAGCATCTTTGCCCACCATATTATTTGGCTGTCACACCCCCTCTCCTGAGCCCTGTCTTCTTCTAAGCCAGTGTCAAGTCTTCTTTGGACTTGAAGTTGGAAGGGGCTGAATTCCCAAGGTAGTACTTTTCTTGGAGCATGTTGGCAGCATTGACAATAAGGAAACTGATGCATTAACATGCCATAGAGGTTCTGCTGTTTATTCATGTGCTGCTCTTGAGGGTTTATTGAATTGATGCCTGGTAAAGCAACTAATGGGAGCCCTTGGCAGGGTACCTTAGATAGATTTCCTTATTATCTCCCTAGATTTTATACTCTCTAGCAAAATCAATATTCAAGCTGATGCACAATGCAGCCTCTTTTAGCTTCAGGGTTTAAAGATTTATGGGGCATCAGGGAAAACCAATGAAGGCAAAAGACAATGACAAAAGAAGTAAAAACCAAGTGACAAAAATTGCTACTGAACTAGGATAGGCAAAAGCAATCATTAGGTTTTGAATTTTCTGTCTTTGTTAGAGAACCATTTTTAAATTTACCTCCCTCTGCATGTCCAAATCCTTTCCTTCCTGCTTTGCTGAGGCTACATGCTATCCTTGCACTCCAGATAGTGTGACCAGAGCAAAGGAAATGATGAACATTTAACAGAGAGCTACAAGGATTTAGGTGGCAGTTTTAGGTTTCTGCAAGCAAGACATACTGAAAGAGCACCAGGGAATGGGGAGAAGAGCTACTGCTGTAACCCTATGTATCTTATCCTTTTCCATAGCTGCTCTGATCTATATTGCATGGACCTTTGTGGAGCCTCATCAGTCCTGTGAAACAGAGCCAATGGGTCTACCTTCTTCAGTTTTGGTAAGGTAATACAGGGAATAAAACATCCTTTTGATGAAATACTTCCATTTATTTCTTTTTTATTTTCTGGGGGTTTTTTTTTGCCAGTGTCACACGGTCTGTTTTCTTCAGATCCTAAGTTTGTAAACTGCTTAGTGCTAATGCTTGTCACAAGTAATGTAGCCCTCCCAGCCCCCAAGATACAAACCTGCAAGCTAATTTGATTGTAGCCAGCTAGAGCAATTATAATACTCAATCAGGTATGTTATTATTTCATCAATTCTCTGGAGCTGTCATTAAGATTCCCACCATATTTACTTATGACTGCCCTAAAGGGAAATAAAAGATAGAGTTTAAAATGTTGGTAACACTGTGAGGTTAAGTGGGTACACAGCTGGCTGTCACGCTCACCAGTGCTAACCCCAGATTTTCCTGATCCCAGAATTACCCTGTGTATTCTTTTCTCTCCCAACTTGAACAGCAGCATTATGAGGTTTAGTCCAGCCATCCTTGTTACATGCTTGCAGGAATTATGAAGAGAAATACCACTTGTTGTGCTCTAGAATTCAACAGAAGATTTTCCCTTTCCCACTCCTTAGTATGGGGGTTTTTATTGCTACAAGGTTACAGCTTAACAATTAAAACAACATTGAGGGCTTGAAAGGTTTTCTAGCTATATATATGCAAACACATTCACAGTAACAATAATTGTGGATGTTTAAGTGTTGTTTATGGAGGAACCCTATCAAATCCATGTCTTGCATTTTATAATTAAACAGAAATGAGGAGCTGGAATGCATATACCAATCTAGAAGTCATTCAAACAGGAAAGTTTTGTTAGCAGGAGTCAGATTTAATCCTGGACAAGAATGTAAATTGTAGAATTCAAATGGCACCAGAAGTCCTGCATGATCTTTTTAATCAAGAACAGCTGCCATTTGCCAATACTATCTTCCTTTCACATGGACGTAAGACAGACCAGCAGTGATTGCAGCATCATATACCTACAGAGTTTGTATGCATCATGTTGCAGTGACTTTTGCAAAAACCATTTTGTTTCATGGGAATGGCTGAGGCAAGGAAGCTTCTCAGCCATCCTTTCTTCCAGGAGACCTTTAGCACTGGCATTGTTATATGTCCTTACCCCTGCTCTTCATTTGCTTTCCTTCGCAAGCTGAGGTACATCTGCAAGTGCAGTTTCTAAGCCAGTAGAGAGAAACTTATTGCTTATTTCACCAAAAATTTCCATGAAGGTCCTGTTTGCATGCTGCCTGAAGGCACTGTTAGAATCACAAACCTTGACATATAAGCTCCTAAACACTTGGTAGTATGGAATTAGTGTACAAATCCCATGTGGGGTCTCAAGAAAAGGCAAAATTTAACCAGTAAAATTCATGGCCCATCAGGCTGTGGAGGGTCTTGTTAGTTCCTATGTTTTGTATTTCTCTCCCCCAAACATTTTATTACTCTGAACATTTGTGAAAAAATGGAGGTGCAAGGTATCTTGAGGCTGTTCATCATGTTAGACTCCATCTTTTCCTTGCACATGTGCTACTTCTATTTGAACCTTTGCAGAGCTTTGATTTGTAACACCAAAGCCTAAATGACACCTAAGATCCTTTCAAAGCATTAAACAAACAAAACAGTAGGACATTTCACAGTCTGGGAAGTGCTAAATAGAAAGCAGTAGTACAAACAGCATTGCTTTGAAAATGGACCTGTTGAATTTCTTTGCTGCGATCCAAACTTGAGAGGTCATGGCTTTGTCTGCATGAATCCAGGCTCTGCATGCTCCCCAGAAAACAGAACCAGGATTCTGATTTGAGGCTTATAACGTAGAAAATCCCACCTCATTTTGGTTTTAATTCAATTTACATGAAGCAAATATGAAGAGGACAGGCAGAAGACTTTGAACAGTAATAGTTTGACAGTTTTGTGCACTGTCAGTGAGCTTCTAATTTGATACTGACGGTCAATACCACCCTTACAAACCTAGTCAGAGGCAAGTTAGTAGCAAGTTAAATCTAGAACATGGCTAGGGCTATACAAGGTAGTTTGGGCTTGAGATTTAGTATTGATTGAAGGACTGTTAAAATAAAAATAAACTGACTATAAGGAGAATACCTTCTAGTACTATTTCCTGGCCTGTCTGCAAGTTCTTAAGTTTCTTCTCAAAAACTAAGCCCTTCTCCTCTTCTCTTTACATGGCTTTACAAAGACTAGGCCTATGCCATGTGATTGCTAATAAGAGTGTAGTAAGTTTAGCAGTCACAGAACAGCAAAATACATAGCACTTGTCTTCAAAACATCCTTTAAAAATGCCTGCTTTTCCAGCCTGTCATCTGATGGCAAATGAAACTGCTGTGATCAGAACTTTCTATAATGCAATGTTTTGTTCATTTGGTTCTGTCATGTACTATGCATTTCAAGAAAAAGGCCACAAATATTGAAACAAAAATTCCTAAGTATGTCATCGGTCTTTTCCTTTTTCTGAATCATTGCCTAAAGAACTTTGGAAAGATTTCTTCAACTGGAAAAAAGAAGGAAAAATGTGTTATTTTCATTGAATGCTGAGAGAATGACCGAGACTAGTTTTAAAAAGAAATGGGTGCAAAACATTATCTCAGATACTTTCAATTCCTTGTTCCTCATTTACTATGGGTCTCATTCTTTGAATTGTGTGCTAATGAGCCTGATTCTACTTGACAATATCAATGGTAATACCAACATAAATCTATAAAGTAGTAAAAGGCTGCAATAAAGAGCATTCCCTCCCATGGTGACTCTACCTTGACAGGGAGATTGGACAAGCTTTCCATATTTGAAAAGCATAGAAATGCCCATTCTCTTTGGATTCCTGCAATTTTGTCCATGATTTCTTCATGTTTGTGTGTTTGAATGTGTCCCTCAGCCCCAGAAGGGCCCTAAACAGGATAAAGCCCTCCCTGCAAGAAAGTCAGCTTCAACTAGAGGGCAAAAGATACTCCCCTTGCATTTGAGCAATCTTATTTTCAACCTCCATTTCAATGCAACTTCTATGTTAGGCACACTCCTGATGTGTATGACCCAGGCATAAACCATCCCATAGCAGTAAATTAAAAATTCTGGCCCCAGCAGCCATGAGTTTACATCAGAAAGGGCTAATTAGAGACCAACAGTAGTCTTGACAGTTCTGTGAATGCACAGGTGAGATCTCCTGTGTCTGCTCCATGCAGAGCACAGCTGGTGTTCTTAATCATAGAATCATTTAGTTTGCAAAAGACCTTTAAGAACATCAAGTCCAACTATTAACCCAGCACTGCCAAGTCCACCACTAAACTATGTCACTAAATGCCACATCTACAGAACTTTTAAATATCACCAGGGATGGTGACTCACCATTCAGAATGTTGGCTAATTGTCCATGTGTCACCACAGCAAACTTCAGTCTTGATCCTCGGAGAGTTTTCTTGTTCCTAGATGGGAGTGTGTAGGGTGCAAGTGAGCAGTCTCACATAGTAATATGATTTCTACTGATTGCCAAAGCTGAGCACAGTAAGGAATTACAGCCATCAAAAAAAGTGTGCTCAAATGAGTCTGAAGAGCTCCTGTCCTACAAGTCACTAGGAAGAAGTCCTAGTGGGCCACAAACAAACTCCTAGGTGGTTCCTTAAGGCTAACAGAGGTCTGGAAAGCATCATGCAAAATGTCCAAAAGGCACAATGTGGGTAGATTTGGTAAAAGGTTGTACCAGCCCTTATAGTTGAGGTACAGGCAGCTCCTCTGGCACCAAGTCTTTGAGCATATCACAGAGCTCAAGTTCACATAGATTAATGCAGGGTTCATGCTCAGACTAAATGTTCCAGGACTAATTTTGTACAAGACTTTGTTTAAGGTAAAGTGCTTGTAACCAGGATAAATTTGCTGTCATGGTGGTTGCATGCCTCAGGCATGCCCTTGGTAAATGGGACATAACTTGAGCGAGCTTCTCTCAGTAAAAGATGTAGAAACTATTTCACCTGCAATACAAAGTAGACATGGATGTAATCTCTGCATAGTGACCAATATTCAGAAAATTCACTTGCTTATTGCACAGTGACTTGGATGTGGAGCCATATCCCTAACAACAGGATAATGGTACAGTGCAAAGTCTGTTCCTCCTGCGTTGCCTGTCCACAAACTAGAGAAGACAAACCACATAAGCCCCCTTTAGAAGAGTGATAAAATAGTAATGAATCAATGAGAAAGGGCTTCTCAGTCCTGCGTAAGGTACTGACTCACTGCCATCTTCTGGCAACAAAAGGCATATTTTCCAATATACTGTTCAAAGAAAATACATTGCAGATTTAGATATTCAATGATGCTGCTGCATAAAATTCACCAGTTTCACTTTCTGGAATTTTATCTAATAATATTCTTTCCAAATTTTTACAACAGTTCAAGTTTCATTTCCTTATGAAGAGGAAAAAGAAGAGGAAAAATAGAAACACTTGCAAACTAGTTGGAGGTATGCTGCTCCTTCCACTCTTCTCAGGATGCAAAAGTCACTCCTGACTCCCCTCCTTGCTTTCTTCCCCAACATATTCTGAGTCTTTCACAACTTCTGGGACTATCAGCAATTCTGAACAAAAAAATAAAATATCTGGTGACTGTACTATTGATATTCTTATTGCAAATATTCATCTTACTGGGACTTCAGATTTGATGCCAAGCTTCTTATTCTACTATAGTAAAATGACCTGAGGTTTTGAGAAGTCACAGCTCGTTTTGATTTAGAACAGTTTGGCTATCTGGGAACTCACAGATAGTCTTGAATAAGTACTAAGTAATATAACCTAAATTATTTATCTTTTATTAGAAGGATTACACTAAATGATGTAATCTTGCATATTTTGCAGTCCAGTAAATTACCTGTTTATTGTAATTCAGCTGATTCACAAGAACTCACTGAAACTCATTCTCATCTCTCAGCTTTTGGTTTGCCTGTAAATGTTACTTCCCAGTTCACAGTAAGCATTTTAAGAATGAAAATATGTACATGAATTACTAAAAGAGGCAGCCTAACAAAACTGAAGATACCCAGATATGTTTGCTGGTTTTGCCCAGAAGGGAATGCTTCTTTCCCCATCCATTTTCTTAGTTACATTCCCAAGATATGTACCACTAGGGAAGCAAGCCTGGGAAAAGAGGAAAGGAAAAGGCAGCTCATCAGTGTGTTAGTTGTTCACATATATGAAGAAACCTACTCACCACAGCAAGATTATGCATTGCAGTGTCCTGTAGGAGCATCAGTGTTTTCAACAGCAGCCCACAGGGCATTGAGGAGACACAGCCATGGGGAAGGTCTACAGGCAGCAGCCTTGGTAGCAGCAGCAGTGACAACCCTGCACATTCCTGGTGTCAGAGGCTTCACCCCATTGGTGTGATCTGTATTTGCCACCAAGCATGTTGTCAAGAGAGGCTGATATTTTCAGATGCATATTGGGTGATCGAAGCAGTAGTAGCCGCCTTAGTTTCCTGGTGGGGATATCAGTTTGGCCGAAGGCTTTAGTGGTCTGATTCACACCATCCTTTGAAGCTCCTGGGTCTGACTGTATGAGAGGACCACCCTCAGAACGGTGCACTAACATGTTGGAGAAGTGCACAGGATCATCCCTACAAAGGGTCTCACTGAGAGACGTTTTGTCCTGTGTTATTCAGTCTTGATGTAAACTCCAGGACTGAAGACATCTGAACAGTAACAGATTCCAGAGGAGAAGAAGCCCTTTCACCATTTTGAACAGTGTCTCCCTGTTCTGATTTTTTAGCATCCAACATCTCCCCTAAGGTACCAGTCTCTTCATCTTCAAATGAACTTAATTCAAGCCACTTCCTCTGGGCAGGAGGAAGGTCTCCAAGATACTTGCGTGGAACAGCTTGAAGCTGCACTGCTCTCACTTTGTGCTGCTGAGCCCCACTGCAGAGTTTCTGGGAGTCCCATCTTGGGGCAGCATCTTGTGGTTTTTGAATCACCATCTATTTTGTTTGTCACACCATTCACTGCAAGTAAAAAAAATCATTTTTTGCTGACCATATCCACAACCCACCACTGTTTTTAACCTGCCCTGTATGACCTCCATGGGCACCTTCACAGCATGCAACTCCAATGTCCTTTTCAGTCCAGCACCTCTCACTTTTTTCTTAATCTCTGATTTTGCTCTCACTGATGATTGCAAGGTTTAAATCACTCAGTTCAGTGATGGTTACATTCACGTTTTTGTGTGTATTAACAATTTAAATGGCAATCAAATTTGCAGGAGGTAGGATCCCCTTCATCCTGAATATCTCCATGAAAACAAAGACTATGCTCTTTTATGCACCTCTCTTTTTCAATTTGCTTTCTTTCAGTTTTATCCTCTTTCTTGACCGGGTCACATAACATTTTTTTTGACAAAACTGTGTCTCAGCCTTACATGCCTAACACTTGCCATTTTCTACAGTCAAGAGCAGATGGGTCTGATCCTTGTATGCTTTCATTGACCTAGGCACTCTCAAAATGCTTTCACAAGCTGTGGTGACTGCCTTAGGAACACAATAATCTGACTCCTGTTGAAAACCTTAATTTAACATAGGAAAAACTGTCCCATGTGACAGAGCTGCTTCTTGATGTGGATAACAGGAATACTATTAAACTTTCATGCCAAAGATGCATTCAGAAGGGGGAAAAAAGTAAAAAAGGAATCAAAATACTAAATTTGTTCTATCTCACATGTTTGTCCACCACTGTTTTTCCCTGGGCACCCTCAAGGCCTCTTTAAATATATCTTTAAATGCCCTGTGAACAAAAGAAGCAAAGATTCTTTTAATATTTCTTCTCTAATGCCTGTAATGTTGCACAAATCATGTATTAATGTGGTGGAAGTTACACAAAGTTCTGAGAAATCTGCTTGCCTTCTAAGGTTTTCTGGAAGGATGAATCTGGGTCCATGAAGCTTTCACAACTTCATGAATTTTTTAATGTTCCTTGTGCCAGGGTTACAGAGTTTTCATAGACCTTCTGATGACTATTGCTTATTGCTAACTTGCAAATCTACAGGTTCCAGCAACTCCTCCGTGAATCCAGTGCTGTCTGACTGGCAGCTGCTTCTTCTTGGCATCAGCAACTCTGCTGAGAAAAACAAAAGGATAAGAAAAATTAGAAAGAAAGACAGAAAGCAGCACCAGGCCAAAATTAATATAGAACTAAGCAAGGGTATTTCAAATGTACATTTCTAGAAATATTCTTCATCCTGGCCAGAAATCTGCAATAGTGCTACAACCAGAAAAAAAAATAGAAAATGTGCTCAGGATAGCTACTGCTGATGTTACTAAGCATTGGATTATTCACCTGCATAATCATCAACTACATATTTCAGATTTTGATATTTTCACACAGCATACACAGTATAAATAAGCTATAAGACAGCAAACACTTGTTTTCCTTTGCTAGAAATGTTGACTTGATAGTTAGAACTGCCTCAGACCAAGTCTCATTCATACCTATGTTGTTTTGCTGAATTCTACCGGGTGACTCCTGAAGGGAAAGGAAGCTGCCCTAGGACTGACAATGTAGGGTTGCATGACAAGCCATAAAGGCAAAATGAAGATATTCTAGATTTACTCCAGAGAATGTTTCTAATCCAGCAGCCACATCACCTGGATAAATCTATTCTTACCACAACATTTGCAATTAAGTTAATTATATACCATTAACTAGCTGATTTAATAAATCAGAGCCAACCCCCTTTAAAAGTACAAATACTTGAAAGTAAACCCTTAGTTATCCTGCACATCCTGACACCTCAGCCCTTGGACAACTTGCACTTTCAGATAGCTTTCATCCTCAGCTAATACCCTCGTTCTCAGACAGGTGACACAAAAACTGAGGCAGAGATGGAAAAACATGCTGAGGGAGTCTGCTGGGGAAGGGGTGGAGACACTCTGGATACACTTCCTCTCTTGTTCATAACATGCATAACCACTACTGAATCCTAGGGCTTTTTAACTTCTGGTCAGATCCATGCAAATAGGACACTTCACCCAGAAGTTCTGAGAACTGAGTTATTAATACTCCTTTCTGTGTATTGGAAAATGTAGGATAAAAACCAGTCTACAAATTATTTTTTCACACATCAACAGACTATGGGCTTTTAAAATGTATTTTGGGGTTTGATTAATAAAAATCACATAAATCTATTTTTAGGCAGCAACTGTAAAGTCAAACCAGATATCATTTTATGGTTTTTAAATTAATTACTTGCATTCCCAATCCTGGTGCCTTCATCAGCACACCAGTCAGTTAGTCAATTTTCTATTTCGGATGAGAAATATATGGTTCCCATCTCACACATTGCAAAATCTGAAGTGATGTTGCTGAAAATTGCCTGTCTTGTGGGTGGTCTCAAAACTCATCCTTACAGTTTCCCACAAGCTGCATCATGGTTCAGCTTCTTCCTCAGGAAAACTGTTTTACATATTTTCTAAACTTTTTTGGAAACTCTTTTGCTAACCTCTGCACCTTTACCAGCTGTTTCTTCCAGTGTGTCATTCTGTCCTATAGTTTTTCGGATATAAAAATGAAGAAAAAAAGCTTAGGAAAATTTTTTAAAAGCTGAAATGTTTCAGTTGCTGTAGCTCTCAGATTATTTGAGTCTCAAATACTCAATTGTATCCTACAATCATAACAACTGACCTTCAGGCTTTAAAGTTTGAAGAGTTAGAAGACATTATTTACTTACGAAGTGTTTTAAGGTGTCTGCTTTTCTCCTGAGATGTGGAGAAATGACCAAATTAGCCGTCAGCAAATGTTACTACAAATTACCTGTCAGGAACACACCTGTAACCTTTAATGCAAGCAGAAGTGCAATCAGAATTAGTTGTCTGACCTGGTCAAACTCTGGTGGATGTAGGCAGGTTTGACCTATTTATTAAGAAAAATGTGAAGCATCTGTTCCAACAATGGTCAATTGTGTTTGTGTATTGTAACCACATCCTTCCCACACAGATTTACACTCATGTACTAGCTAGAGAATGTCCCAAAACATGTGACAGTGGACTCTGGGCTGATCTCTAGGCACAGGTTGAGACACTTAATAGTGGATTAAATTCTTTAGACAGAGTTAAATATCAGTACAGTTAAACTACAGAAAGACTTCCGTGTGACTACCTGGATTCGACCTGGAAGGAGGTGTGATGTGTGCTCTGCTGTCATGGCTCTCATTGGTAAAATATGCAAGGTATGTAGATAAATCAAGGCTAAATGCACTCCAAAAGGCCATCTACTTATGTATTTAAAAATATTAATACAATAAGACCAAATGGCCATTCTGAGAATACACCCAGTTTCTACAATTTTTATAGCAGCAGAATAGATACTTAGAGAAGCATAGTAGGCAAACCATGTTAAGCACAGTTCATTTCTGCTTGTTACTGTGACTTCCTGTTATCAGACCAAGTAGTCAAATTCATCTGAGTTACTGGCCTGTCAACCTCACCTCTGTGCTTAGAAAGATCATGGAACCGATGTTCCTAGAGCTATACTAAGGCACATGGAGGACCTGCCTGGAGATGATTAGGGTCAGCCAACATGACTTCACCAAGGGAAAGTCCTGCTTGACCAAACCAGTGGCCATCTGTGACAGTAGGGTTAGTGTTGGGCCCAGTTCTCTTTAAT